>NW_010973199.1:2746244-2871395 GCF_000737465.1 Haliaeetus leucocephalus
AGTGTTAGGTTTACAGTTGGACTTGATGATCTCAAGGGTCTTTTCCAATGCAAATGATTCTATAATTCTATGATATGTGACACTGATTTATTGTGGAATACTTCTGTGAAATTTTCACCTAGCAATTCCACAGCAGTATGTCTACACCATGCAGGAGGTATGTAAAATGAGCCTTGCATGAAAGTTTGCTACCAGGTAAAAAACCTTTTGTTTTAGAAGATTTTAGATACCAAGTCCTACACTTTGGCTGTAGGACTTCAATGCATTTCTTATTCTGAAAAGAGGCAAATGCAGCAGAAGTCTAAAGGACACTAATACTGAACCATTGAAAAAAATTCTGGGGGAGCCCATAGTGATAGTTTTATGAGCCTTTGGGGAAATACAGACTGCTTCTCCAGCTATTCTGACCACAGCAACATTGCTTTCAGGTTTGCCCTATGATCAAGACTATTATGCTCATAACAGTGTTTATTTGGAATAAGATACTAAAAATTCCCTCGTGTTTTTTATATACAAAAATAAATGTCAGTATTGGAAAATTAACCGGAAATTATTTGGGCACTGGGACATTCATTTTCCTGAGCAGAGCAATAGGAATAAAATACTACTTGGGATATTTCTCATCTCCCAGTCCCTCTTGCTCTAGTTCTTCAAACCCACAATAGCAACCCTCCCCAACATGCCATACAGAAAAAAACAGTAAAATCCTAAGCTAGATAAGCACAAGTACAAGGATTTCCATGCATCTGCCAATAGGGATGTTAATTACAATCACAACAGAGATCCTGGCAAGCATTATGTGGCTGTCCCTGCTGTTAGCAGCTTCCCCTTATGGTAGAAATGCTTTATTCCTAATAAAATTTCTTCTGAAGAAAGTCTGTTTCCATTAATTTCTTGACTTAAATTTAAAAAGAAAAATTTGAAAAACATTCTTTTTTTATATCTTTTAAGCAAATCTGTATGTATACTAGGGGATTTTTTGTCCTTGGAAAAAAATTTTCATGAATGTGAAGTGAGTTCAGGCTGTTTGAATATTCTAGAGAAACTGTTTCATTTTTTTCATTTGAGCTACATTTATGGAAAGTCAAAATTGTAGTCATTACTTCTTATTCAGACAACAAAACATTCTGAAGTCTAGAAAATTTCCTGCAATTGGAAAAGAAACTTTTCCGGTTTTACTAAGTACAAACACGTTCAGTGTGATATAGTGAAACATTACTCCTATTTCCATAAAATCCTCTTCTCATTGTCCACTGATTTTGCCATTTTTTTCTTTGAATTCTATGGGAAATTTGGCCATTTATTCTCAACAAAGACACTCTGTATTTTATTATTCTACTGTAAGATACCCTTCATGGCTATAATTAATGACTGTAAAATAATATTTACTATATGCATGAAGATTCTTCTCCACTTACAGTTCTGAGAGGTTTCCAACTCAACATAATGCACAGCATTTGTATCTGGATGGGGCAAATAATTCTGTAAGAAAAGTGTAGCTCCAAAAACCTGGTTTTTGAACAATACATATAATTTTCTGCCAGCAGTAAATCTGTGAAATCTTCTGTTAGGATCAGAAAATATGTACTTTTAACCAGTTTTTGTTAAATAGCACAATTTTTTCTCTGTTGAAAACTTTGTTGATTTATTATTGCTGTATTTTCTTTCTTTAACATTTTGTTATAAGGAAGCCAGCAGTAAATACTAACATACGATTGGATTTCCAAATGGATCTCAGTCCACTTTACCAATATTATAGCGGAGCACAGAACACCTGGACATAGAGAGGTTAGATGACAGAAAAATCTCTGAATAAAATAGAAGGTAATTATATTCTTTAAAATGTTATAAAACCTTACTTCACTGAATATTGAAGTTTAGTTCATCTATTTCAGCTGCGAACGAAAAAGATGTGCAGACACTATGGAATATGGAAAAGAAATGACATACAGACTCCAACACCAGATTCTTAGTTAGCAAAGAAGTAAGAAAGTTGCTCTGAGTCAGATTTTGTTCTCATTCCCCCAGCAACTTCATTGCAGCAACTGAAGCTGAACAAAGCCTGAACAGAAAACAAGCATGCTCCAAAACCTTACAGAAAAACAATTAAAAACAAAATCAATGAGACTTACAGTCATGAACAGAGACAGCTCAAGGCTACTCACATGCGTAGACAAAGATGACTTTCTCTTTCCACCAAACGAGAAGCTAGGGGTAGACTGTAAGGGGAGTGACAAGGAGTAAAGATGGGGTGGGAAGACAAGTAAATGGAGGAAGGGGCAGCAGCAGGTAATTGCAATTGATACCACCTTGTCCCTACTTTAGTACCCACTGGTCCATCACTCCCCAGAGTAACAGCTGCTGCTCCAGAACGCAAGCATAGGTAGTCTGCAGGGGTGTGGTGTTTTGCCTCTCAGTAGTATGTTATCCTAGACAAGTGTTTACTTTGCCTGCGCCTAGAGCTGCCTTCACCTTGAAGACAGTGACATGTAAATAAAGAACAGTTTAGAATGCAGCTCTAATAGCTGCATGTGAAAAAATGAAAGAATCATTAACAAGGCCTCATCTGTGAATGGCCCATAGAGTGAAAGGTGGTCAGCAAAATTACTGTATGTAAGGATGGGAAAATTACCTTCCTTCTTTAGCTTTAACTGGTACAAAAAAAATATATAGCTATATCATCCAAAATGTTGTATCTTCATGTTTTGGGATGTAGACCTCAAACATTAGATCACTGTTTCCTTTTTGTTTTCCCCTTTGCATATTCTTCAACATTTAAGCAATCAGCCTAGATGAACTGAATTTTTAATACAATTCCTTCTCTTTCTATTCAGTTTTTGACAGGAAACCATTGTAAACTGTACTGGAAAGACTGAGAAGGAAACTCAGATGATAAAGGAAACATCCCACACACAGTGCACTTCTGCCAAGTGCCCTGGAAGAGAAACCATCATCACTGATATGGGATTTTTTTCCCCTCTGCAGACCAAAAAGAAAACAGTAGTGCAAACCCGTACTCGCTTAGGAAGAAAAAAGAATGAAGGTACAGGTGAAAGAGCACATATGGAAACACTCTCTATGATGGCATTTGAAACTGCAGGGATTCAGCCTTCTCCAGAGAATGCCTTTGGAAGAGATGGTAAGGATCACAGAGAAGAGACAAAAGTGGATTCCATGTAGAAGCCTAGCCATAGTGTCTTACTCTGAAAATGTTCTTAAATATTCAGCAAAAAGTGATGTCCATATACATGCAGGATATGAGCCTACTGAAATTGGCCTAGTGGTTTTATTCCACCAGAGTCTTAACAGTAATCAAAGCAGTTCAGAGGTATTCTCCAGGGGCAGAGGACTGTGACAGGAAAGACGCATTTGAATTTGGAACTGGTATATTAAAAAAAAAAAAGATACTATGTGTATGTAACATATGCTTCTTTGGAGTTTAGCTTCAGATTTTAGTACCAAGTACATTTGTCACCCACTAGAAAATGCCTTCATCAAAAATACTTGGCTTTGAACAAAGCTAGACTGCCCTGGCAATGTCATAAGAAAACATAAGTAAACAGCTAAGTTATTTTCCCTTTGCTCTTTTTCCCTTTTGTGTTTATTCAGGAAATAACCACATTAGATAAGAAAGCAAGTGATCCTACTGATCACTGCTACAATATTAGTTTGCCCCTTCTCAAGTACCTCTTAAGCTCGCTCTTTTTCTGAGTGCAATATTCACTTTTCACTCGCATCCCCAAAGCTATCACAGACCTGTGAAGCATTTCAATATGCTCCAAGTTCTGGTTTTCTGGACTGAAATGACATTTGTGTAAGTTTTAGAAATTGGTTTTGGCCTCCTTCACAACACAGAAATCCATTTGCTAATCATTCCTAAAATATCACTTCCAACACATCTTCTTTAAACAATTATTCAAAATTAAAACAGGTAAGTGACAGAAATATCATGGTTTTTTTCCCTGAAGAATCATGATTCTTTCTTTCTAACATCTAGCCTAGGTCACTCTTACTTCCATCTTTAATACCTTACTTTTTCAAACTGTGTAAGGTTCACTGAGTGTAGCTGAAGGCTTCTACAGCAAAGATTTGTATATATGAGACACACGATAGGTTCACTTCACAGACGTAGAAAAGTAGAAAAGATAATAAGATATTCAGGGCACAATTCATTTACTTCAGATTGAAATTGCCCATACATTAAAAGTGTCTATTTCTCTCTCTCTACAATTATGGCTACCTAGACAACTATATAACTTGTACAATAAAGGCCCCGATTAGACTGTAAGATCTGTGAAGTCTGTGTCATATCACGAAATAAAAGTAAACATTGATAAAAACTCCTGATGTGTTTCTTCTCTCAGTTATTCTGGATCAGATAGTCATACACGCTTTTTTCCCTTTGGAATCAGATCCAAACTCCAAATAATCTCTGCCATATCTAGGTGAAAGTCAGGCCTTAACGCAGTCCACAGTAAAACTTGCCTAATTATCTATATAATTAGGGGATGGCTGCATATGACCTAACCTTTCAAAGCATCTTTTTCAATCATAGGACAGAAACAAGCATTTCAAAGGTACAATTAGTCTGCCCTATATAGCAAAGCATGGCTGGGTGATTTTTCTTTCTTTTTTTTTTTTTTTTTTTTTTTTTCCCCCAAGTCTGATTCTAGTATAAACTGCTTCTAATTCAAATAAATAAGCTGTCATTAGTTTCAGCTTTAGACTGCAACTTCTTACAAGGATTCATTTTGCTCTTAAATGAAGTTTTCTCTATATCATCTAATAAGTTTTTTGTGTTTTGTCATGCATTTTCCCTCTCCTCTTTCTTCTCTCATCCCTTACTTTATAGCTGAATGACATATTTGTAAGTCTGATGCACAGTTTTAACAACTGAGGGTTTACATTCCAATATTTTTACCTGCCTCCTTTAATGTAGTCACCTTTTATTCACTGTAGTTTGCCCTTGAGAGAAATCAAAACAGGAGGTACGATGCAGGTGCTATTGGGCCCTCTGCATTCTCAAATGTCTTTGTGAACAGCATGAAGCCATTACTGATTTTGCAGTTCTGTAAAAATATAATGGGTCAGTCAGGCTGTATATAGCAACTGCTCATTGGAATGTTATAAAAACTTGTGATCCATCCTGAGACAATTTTTGGTGGCTATGCAAGGGACTAGATAAGATACAGCTGTTCTTAAGTAGGTTATCCCCACTGGTACCAAAATAAAACACCCCCAAAATAATCTGCATAAATCTACCTCTCCAGTTTGGTCACTATGATCTAATACAGATTTTTTCAACCTGCTGCACAAAATTCAACTTTTAAAAAAACTTTCTAAAAGTCACATTGCTAACTGACCTTCTTCTATTTGCACTGCTTGGAGATACATGACAGGGAAAGAATGAACTTCACCTCTTCTCTCATCTGCTGCTTGAGGTAGGTATATTCTCAATATTGTGAAGAACTAACATTGGCTGGATTCTGATCAGAAATCAGATTAAAAAAAAAAAAATCAGATTTTAAGAAAGTTTCAAGTGAAACCTGAAACATGCATAGAGTTTTGGAAACAGCCAATTTTCAGACAAGAAAGAGAGACCTGTTTTGTATCTGCACAAAAGCTTGAGTCTCTTCTACTTCATATTGGTATTCCTTTGCTATTATGCTATTAAGCTGTGCAAAGTGAAGGAAAGCAGACATGGGACCAGCTGATAAATCAGTCACATGCTGCTCATGTGGCCATGGAGTCTCAGTGATGACTGTAGTTACTTCCTTGCATACAGAATAACTTCAAATGTTGACAGTTCTGCAGTTTGTCTCTCTATCATCTCTCTTCCATAAGTAGTTCCATGCCCGACCTGAGAAATCCTGCTAGTTAATCACAAATGGGTTTGACTTAAAAAGAAGCCATCAGATGAAGCAGTTGTTGAGTTCATTCATTTTACCAACTCCTCCATTGAAAGATTCCTGTGTGGTTTTGCATTTAAATGTTAAGGCAAGTAGGAAAAGTTTCCCACTGGTTATGTTTCTGCTTTTATCAAGATGGTTCGTTTGAAAGATATTCATATGAAGAAAAAGATGGGTTGTTGCTAAAATATTTTAACTCAAAAGAGAGAACTGAAGAACATTTAAAATTCTCTGTGCTATTAAACCAGTAACAGCTGAAAGAATGAATCGTTATAGAATTGTGATTTTCAAAGGACCGCACTTCAGAAGTTCTTCCTTCTCAAATCCCTATTCCTACAGCACTTTCATGGAAAGGACTGTAACATAAACAACAGGGTTTTATTATGTATTACAGATCATATTTGCCAGGATCTACTGGATAATTTCTTGTTAGTGGTCTGGTCACAATATTCCAATTTTCAGAGGAAGTATCTTTAAAAATGTCTGATCAAGTAAAAATCATTTAGACCAACATTCTGCTTAAGATACAGTATATTAATACACCCTCAAAGGAACTTTCTTCTCATTGACATATGTCATTTCAGTGAGGTGAAGTCATACAAGTCATTTAGTAGAGCAAAAAGTTGTGTCTCTGCCTGAGTCCCTAAGGATTCATTCCTCTACTGAACTTTTCTAACTTTTCTAATAAGGAAAACAAAACCAATGTGTTTATCTCCTTTTTCAACACACTGACACGCATTAATAGTATATTCTACTTACATAGAAAGAGTGCTTCCTTTCAAAAATCATTTATAATGCATTTATACTATTTGTTATATCATTATATTATTTTGTTCATACAAAACAAGGAAATAAACAAGGGATAAAACTGCCAGCTCCTGCTTGATGCTACAGTGGTGTCACAAGCTGGCTTGGGACTCTTCTTCAGGTAGGAGTTGTTATTTTGGAACCCAATCTCTTTCTGCAATTGCAGAAGAGGAAAAAAAAAAAAACTTTATTGCTGAATCACTGTGTTCTATCTACTATAATGCATTCATCTGTCCAATACTAATTGACTCAAGAAATAAGTGAGAACTTGTCTTAAATTTTTTGCTGATCATTATTTGTTTTGCCTGTGAACTCAGTCTTGCCTTATTCATGTAAGACAGTAATGTGAAGTAGAAAGAATTTCTCCATAAATAAGGCAAACTACATTCTGACCACTCTTCCCCAGCCTACTTCCCTTTTTTCCCTGCATATCAGCACAACATTATTTCTTCTGAATTTCAGTCTGAAATTAACCAAACAAACCAGCAAGTAGTACTGCAATAAGACATGGAGGGTCAGCAATTACTATTTCTTTTATTTCAGTAGAAATAGACTAAATTTTTGTTGTTTTGCTATGGAAGTAGTTGGGAACAATTATAGACAAGTATTGGCTTAAACTTCCTGAAAAACAATCCAGCAAAACTGTTTCTGTGGCCTTCAAACAACTAAAATCAGTAAAATGGATTAAGTTATCAGAATAAGACATGCTGCATGTGAATTCATAAATCACACTTGTGATAAAGACTCAAATCACAGACTACAAGGTAGTTAAAGAAAGACTGACACCACTGCACAATGCAGCCTTAACTATGCCTTTTGTTGTTGCTGTTGTATGAGATCTATATAATTGCTTTTTTTCAGTGACTTCACTGACGTTTCAGTGTATATCTCATAGAAACAGTTCAGGTCTTACATTGAAATCAAACTATCTGAACCACGTTTCCCTGTGCTACTTAAATTCAGCTTATTTGTAATAAATTTTTAGTGTTCAGTTTTAATTAAATATGTATTATTTTATAGATATTATAGTACATTATGTATTGTATTATATAGTCTATTATATATACTTTTTCTCACAAAACTTCTGCCTTGGTACAAAATGGTCAATGCTTACAGAATAAGCACAGAATGAGCCACTGCTTAATATTTCGTTTCATTTTTTTAGACCCACACTATTTGTAACTTGCTCTTAGAATTATCCACTTTTTGTAAGCCTTTGATATTTATCACTATATCATATGAATGATCATTATTGATTTTATCCATCACTTGTGGTGTGAGGTGATGGTATTATAACCACTGAAGCATAGAGTCATTACTGTAACTAGCATTACTTACTCAATTTAAGATGCCTATGTCCTGATAGTTGAGGACTCACAGTTTTTACAGTATTTATTCTTAATATACTCAAAACTTTACAACGCAATGAAAGATTGCACTTTTAATGAACATACAGGGGAAAAAATACTACACTTGCCCAGATTACAAAGAAATTTCATAAAACAGGCAGTGACAGAACTAATTTTACCAAGGGCATTAAAGTGTCCAAGTCAGATCATTCTTCTCCATCAGATCAGTTTTCTTGCTTTTCTGATTTTTTTTTCACTCTACTTCCTGCCATCTTATGTTAAGAAAGAGGCTGGGCCCCTGTCCTATACATCCTGGTTTCATTCCCTGGCTGTACTTTATGCTGTGTAATGAATGAGGCACAGATTCCATAGGAAAAAGGAACTAATTTAAATCATTAGAGAATGCTACACAGGACCTACATATGTAGGATGTTTTAAGTGCTTGATTAACAATGTCAAAATTATTTATTTTCAACATAGCTTCCAGGGTTTTTTAAAAAAAGAAATGTGACTTCCTCTCTCTGCAAAAATGCCATTGTATAACACTGTGTGGATTTCCCTGTCATTCATCATTTGAGTTCCTTAAATATGGTGCAGAGATAATTCAGTAGTTAGTAGATGTAATAGTTGAATATCTTTCTCTCTTTAGGGCTAGACAGTAAAGGAATAAAGGGATGGCTGGAGAATTTTCCATTTGTGCCCTTAAAAAAGACATTCTATGTACCCTAAGTTCTAATCCAGGTTTTGATCACAATATTACACAAGGAAGGACTACAGACATTTGTGTCCCTCTTCCCCTGCAACTGATCCCTTTTAGATCTTGAAGCACACACAGTGAGGATGAATCAAAACTCCCTGAATGACAGATTTCACATTGGACTAAGTCAGACTCTGACTACAGCCATTCTCACTTCACAATCTGGTGAAAGCCATGTTTCACCATGAGCAGTATCAGGCCACCTTTAAGTACAGGAGATCATGACAATGTTGATAATAAACATCTATCCTAATATTTTCTTCTACCTGTTTCATCTGTCTGTTACAGGAGTGTGGAAAAACTGGTCTACTCCCTGTTAAGTAGCCTCTAACTTTGGTGAGAAACCCAGTCCAGGTGAATTCTGCAATGCCTTTAATTTTGAGTTCTCATATAATGTGAGAACTGTATTCTGCCACTTTACACTGATGCGTAGCTGTTTTTCTTGATGTAAAACTGTTTTGCCTATCGGTTCATTTTAATTTTTCTTATTGTATAGTTTTACTAATTTTCCAGACTACAAAATTAAAAAGTCGTTCTTACATGAAATTTGATGTAGAAATTTTGCTGTCACCACAAGAAAATGTTTTAAGGAATTATAAATCGAATGCAAGTTTTTTCTTCCCTTGTACTTGCTTGCTTTTGACTGAAGAAGCCATTAGTATTTCCTTTAAGAAAGGGAGGAGTTGCTTGTTTCTCTCATTTTATACACACACCATGCTATATCAAAAGGATATAGAAACTTAAATCCTCCTAAAATTCTAATTGTAATTTATTTTTTTGTCAATCAGACTTTAGGTCATGCCTTCACAACTGCTTCTTGATATATAAAATATTTTCTAATATTTAACTTTATTTCTTTGCCAGCTCAGTTTCTCTGTCCTCTTGTCTTATCAGTTTCAGGATGCACTCCAATGTATCATTCACTTACCTTTTCTCTAAGGCAGTATGTCTAGAGACATCCTGGCCAGTTGTGTTTTTCACTATAAATCAAAAGTGAAGACGCATTTATTTTTGCTTTGCTTTCAGACTTAGAAAATTTGACACGGGAGACTATGTCACAAAATGATTTTCTAAAATGTTCTTTCAGACACCTTATGACAAGAAAAAATTACATAAGTCAAGATAATGGGATAGGAATTGAATAAACACAGAAATTTTCCATGTGTGATCTCAAATTAAAATTCAAACACTACCAAAAGCTATACTGATTAAAACTATTAAAAACTTTTGTGAATGCCAAGAATAAGACCTGCCTTTATTTTCCTTTATTTTTTAAAGTGTAGTTCACATATTTGTTGCCAATGTCATCAGACTTTTGAGCAGCAGGAAAACACTGTATGCCCTAAAAAGTAAACTGAATTTTCAGACATATTTTCCACAGAAACTTTTTAGCTAAACATCTATTTCTACTCTATACTTCGGCAGGCAGTAGCAGACATTCTCTGTCACATACTTTCTCTCTCTGTTTTTTGAGGCAATTTAGTTTTCAAATAAGGTCGTTTGAAACAAAATATGTTAGTGAAAGGCTGCTCTTCTCTGTTCCCTATGTTCTGTCCTTGACTGCTGAGTTCCACTTCTGTCTCTGAACTAGAACATCTTCTCAGCCTCTTTGAAGAATCAGAGTCCTGTTGCATTAGTTGCAGTCTCCAGCTGCTTGAATTAACCCTTAAATAACTCCCACAGTTGTAAGGAACCTCAGACGTATGAATCTCAGAAGACATGCGAAACACACATCTATTTGCAACTGTAGAATGCAGGACAATGTTTTAATGAATTATTATTTAAATTTAAACAAGTACCTACATGTTTTTCTTGTATTTATCTTTTTTGCTTTTGACTGAACAAACCATTAGAAGTTGTTCCATATAACAAGTTAATCTTTTAACATGGAGATTGCAGGATGACATTTTCATCCTAGAGCAAAACCCAACACATCTGTAAAACATGTTTTCAAACCATTTGTCTATTCTGTATTTAGCCTGCTGTTTACTGCTGTTTAGAGAATGACACCTAAGTAGGTCTTCATGTGCACAGATTTGCAGTTTTTGTTCTCTAGGTCATTATGAGTCATAAAATACGTACGTTGGCTGGAAGCACTCTGCTAGCATGTCTTCAAGTGCAGGAGCGCTACATGTTTTTACACAGAACTGTCTTGGCATATGTCCTTTGAAGTATGGCAAATGACCAAGTCACATTACCATAGTGGACCACTTGTCTCTATGGTCATCCATTGAGGATCACTGCAATTTATAGTTCTCCAAGTAAAGCACGCTTGCTGCAAACTTTTATAGCAAACACAATGGATGGAGTAGAACAGCATAGAATTAACTCAGTACTTTTAACTTTTAGAAAGAAACTACTTTTTACAGTTATGCCTATAAAAGAAAATTAGCAGAAGTAATCATCTTGCACTGACAAGTTCAAAAGCTGTGAAATAATAATGACTTAGTGTGTGAGGAAAGTAAGATATAATTAGTATGTACCATGCACACAGTATTGATTAGCAAAAAAATAGAAATAAAAACTAGTAGAATATTCAGGAGACTGGGTGACTATGAATTTTTTTTAGACATGTGCAAGCTATTTTGTGATTGATAACACATTTCATTCTAAGTAAACAGTATCATAAAATTGAAGTACAGTCTAATTTGACACAGCCTATCAATTCCTAAATCAAAACAGTTAGACTTATTTTATTGTAAATGGAAGGAAGTTCTTCCGATTTTTGCACTAGCTAACAAGAGGATACAACAATGTCCTTCTGGTGTTGCTTCTTTTATTAGTAATTTCATTAGTATGTCCACAATGATTCTGACTGGCTTAGGTAGACATTTAATAAGACTCATTCCTTAAAAAATGTAAGTGATAGTAAAGCAGCAGGACACTTACTTTGCAAATGACATTCTCCATTCAACAACTGAACAACTGCAACTGTTTGATAGGTTCTCTACTTTTAAAGAAATTGCTTCTAAGGGGTCAAACTGTGTTCAGCTTTTGACCAAACCCACCTTTCACAGGATTTCAAAAACCAGGCAAAAGACAAAAAGAAAACATTATATAGGAGCAAAAAGAAATGTTTATGACCTTAACTTTCTGCCTGAGGTCTTCTGAGATCATTTCATCTCTCATTCCTTCTTTTCTAAGGTAACGTAGAGTTCCCTTTTCAAGATCTTTTTTCTGTTTTTTCTTTTAATCTCTTTTTTTTTTTTATTTTTAACAAAGAGAGAATTTTGTAATGGTAGTGTATGTCTAACTACCATAAGACTAAGCAAGAACAGTGTGCTCTAAATTTATGGGATTCATTTTGCTCCTCTTGAAAAATCTTATTAAAATATACGGGTTTGGAATTTACAGACATAAAATAAAAATACCACTTTACTGATTTTACGTGGTATAGATAATTACATACCTTAAATATGTCATTGTTATGCATCTGATACTCATCTAATCTGAAATAATTTCATCAATTATAACTGTGAAGTATATATAACAATCTGTGTGATCTGTGGTGGTATTCTATCTTTTACATAGAAGCGTTTATGATTTTTTTTCCTGAGTATGGTATTCTCAATTTATAGTAGCATAACCGAGAACTGAACCTATTGCATTCTGCTGCGATTTAAAAACAGACAAAACAGAAAAATATGCAATCTCTTAACAACATCAAGAATGTATATATATGCTCCTTGCATATCATTTGGATCTGGGATATTGGTGTGAAGATAAAAACCTTTTTTTTCTTCTCTCCAAGAAATTAGGTCATTATTTCTGACTAGCTTGATGAGTAAGGAAAAAAAATGCACATATTTTAGAATCCAGAACTTCTAAACTGTTTTTTTTTCATTAATTAGAACATTACAGAAACAGTTTAAAGAATAACTTTGAATTGATCAAAATCATACACTTATAAACGGCAAGATGAAAAAAGCTTTAGCTACATCCTGAAGAAATTATCTCACTGCAGATATTTTAATTTTATTTTGAATTTAATTTAATATAATTTTGAATACTCTCATCACACTTCTCTCTTCATATGTTCTTTAATTTATTTAAGTCTTCTTCACAAGTGTCCATTAATATAGAAATCCCTGCTTTTAAACGTATCAGTTAGTACTCTTATATTAATCCATTCCTACCTTAGGTAAAATGGAGGGAATCTGTACCACAGCTGAAACCAGGTGATCACTAGCCTATACATGGCAATGTATTTGGCTTTGTGTAATAACATGTAAGCTGATCTAGTCCAATTACATAATCTTAGAAAGTAAAAGGGACCAACTTTATCACTTCTAGGAGACTAACATCATCTGAAGCAATAAAAAACTGCATACGCAGAATCGTACAGCCAAGCTTATCACTTCAATTTACTTTGCATGTAGTTTACATTATTTCAGTTAGATGTTGTTACTAGTTAATGAAAGTGAGACTTTACTGAAAATCCCCCGGAAGTCATCTTTCAAATCATAGCGGTTGTGAAATGGAGAATACAAAGATGAAGAAATGTGTGGGGAAATAAATTAATCCAGGGCCCACTTTATTTCATGGCTACATATTTTGCTGTAGAAAGTACTCCTCAAAGCCAACAGGGACTCTAGCATCTCAGTATTCATTAAAACAAAAAACCCCCCACAGCTTTGTTTCTAGCCTTCCTTGCTATAACCTTGAAAGCATGAGCAGCGCCTGTAACCGATGGAAGGTAGCAGAGTGTAACCAAATGTCTTCCTGAGATAAAGAAAATTTGAAATTATATCTCTGAGAGCTATGAACTTCCCTATTTAACTCACCCAGGGCTTTGCAGCCTCCATGATCCCATATCTACAGATCATGTCATTTTTTCATAATGCTATTGAATACAACATTTTATTGTAGCCAGTCGCCTAGCATTTTGTTTTTCTGGGGTTTTTTTCTGCCCATTTGGGAAACTCTGCTTAGCTATTTCTTATTCTGTAAATTCCCCAGAAGGGGGACTTAATCAGATTTCATGCATGCTCACTGTTCTGTTCTATAGTATATTTCTATATTACCTTGTTCTTATACCATCATGTTTCAAAAAAATATGCTAATTCTGATGGTACAGGCTTCTAGCGAATTTTAGTTTTCCCACTCATATGATGTCAAGGATTTTCTCCACTCAAATACTCAAGGAAACTCTTAAATGCTCAAGGAATAAGACAGTCACTAAATATCACTTGGGAAGCCTTATTACTACCCAGAGAGCAGTCCTGAGCCCTCAGTCCACAGCCATACGGGACTGTTTACAATAGACCAGTTAAGAACTTACTGCCTGGTGTAAACTGATTATGAGCTCCGCCACTGACCATGAAGCTGACTTACCCTCAGGTAAATATCAAGTCCTCACAAGCTCTGACAAGTGTTTTTAAAATGAATACTATTGTACAGCAATAACTATAGTCCTTCTGCACACGGAGCATAAGAAAATCAGTCAGAATAATAAAATCTCCACAATTGTTGATTAAAAATATAACCTATATAGTTATTTTTTCCTCTCCTCTCCTCTCCTTTACTCATATTACCAAATAGAAAAATTCTCTGACTTCTCAGATTCTTCCAAATCTTCTGTCTATTAGAATATGGAGGTGTTTTTCAATTTTAATTTCCTTGCACATTCCTATACTTCTGAACAGCTAAAACTAATTCATTAGTAGAGGGCATTTTGGACAACTCACTCTGTGAATACCAACATGGCCCTGTGTCTAAACTTTATCACTGTATCAGTGGTGTAAGGATTCGTCCTGAACTCTTGATTCATTCAGTAAACTTGGTCAATATGTGCATAATATGAAGAAATTATTTTTCTTTTGGTTTAACTACTTTTAACTTTGTTGATAATTTCTTCTGATTTTGTTTAACTTTGTTTTAGGTTTATTTCTTCAAACAAGTATTTGTATTGAACATTTAAAGTAACAAATTATATGGCAGAATCACATATAAAGACAGCAGAGTATACAAATTCAGTTGACGGCTCTTAAAATTTGCATCAAATTAAATACAAACTGCCATGTACCTGTAAACATAGCTACACAATATGCTACAGTAGACTGAAGATACAGAGGCTTTGGCACATATAATTTTATTCTACTTCTCTCCACGGGAGCATTGGTAAGGTTGATGTTTCAAAGCACTCTAAAGAAAAAACAACAATGTAATTCAAACCACTAGATATCAAACAGCTCAAATAATTCACTCTTTTTCCCAACAGTGGGGTACATGCTTTTCTCTCTGCCTATCTCATCATTTATGGAAGAATAGTTTTCATGGGAATTCAAGCAGATTATACATTACAAGTAGGACTGCTATCGAAATAAATTTTGCAAAACTCTTTCACTCAGAAAATAAAAAACAAAATTGGGCACAATATAGATCAGATACATGAAGGAAAACTTACAAAAACTTATTTATACGCTGAAAAGTTGAAGAGAGAAAGTCTGTCAAAACCATGTTCTACCTTGTGAAAAAGAGTTTTGCTGAAAGCTCTGTGGAAATCTTCCTTTTGGACCACCTCCTGAGAGCTTGCACAGAGCACTGCCCTTGCTGCCACCTGTCCTTGTGAAGCACTATGGATGCACAAAATAAAACATGTGGTACCCACTAGTAAGGCAAGACCATTTACCTTTAAAGCGTCATGAGCTCACATCAAATTCCAGTACCTTTCTTATAATCTGCCCATGACTGTGCAAACCCATGAAGGCTCTGCTGTTTAGCCGTCCCATACCTGCAACAACCGCCTAAAAGGGAGGTTCTGTAGAACAGAAACCTTTTGTGCCAAAATAATGCAGTTTCAGCTTGGAAGGAAAATCTTTTAATATGACTACGGGGTAAAAAGATGTGTCTCATGTACTCAAGTACTTCCCATTTTTGCATGGAGTGAGTGTCCACTGGTGCCGATGCGGGGAATGGGAGAAGTAGCTGATAATGCTATCTGCTTCAGGACAGCCTGAGATGTTGTCTTCTGTATCTGAAACATGATCTGTCCTAGAACCACAAGATTTGCCTTATTCTGGTAGTCATTGAAAACTGACAACAGTTTTCAAGATACCGTCAGCACACCCGTAATAACACTTGTATCAGCAATATATAGTTTTAAGTGTTTTTGTGAAATTCAGCTTCATGTAGATCTACAACAGAATGACATTAATGGTAGTATGACTAGGAAACACAACATTAAAAAAACCCAACAAACCTTCTATTATTTTCTCCATTTCACAAAATAATGTACTGTAGATATTTTTCAAGAAAATGTAAATCTTTTCACACTAAAATATTGCAATTTTGTCAATAGTAATATAGTTCTTGGGCAGAAGACAAGACATATTTTAGTAAAAGATATTAAGAAGTTATCAGGTTTTTTTCCAAAACTATCATGATTGTTTTCCTCTTGGGTCGATTTTTCTGAACTACTCAGTTTAAGCTAGATCATCAATGCAACAGCACTTTGAAATACAGAAAATGTTGCAGCCACACTGTAAATTTTAAGAACAATTTTTAAAACTTCACCTTTTTTTTTTCTTCTACTTCTTAATTTTACAAAATATTTTTTTTTTTTTTTTTTTTTTAGGCAGGGATCATATTTATTTTGGTTTTTTAACTTGCCTATATGAAACTCTACTATAAAAAAGTTAGCATAAATCTATTTTTAAACTCCACTATAATGAAGTTGCTAGAAACTTATTTTTAAATGATATCGTTTACAGACATATGATATTATCTTATTGATAATGATAGCTAAATAGGCAAATATGAAGAGAAGAAAATATAAAAAATATTCATTGAAGAATGGTCTTCTTAAAAATGCAGATTAAAATCAAATTCTTCTTCTTTCTGATCCTTCCAGAACCATTGAGCTTCAAATTTCTACCAGACTTCTCACTGAAAAACCTATGGCAACTTAACAAAACAATTTGTCTTCATTGTGCTTATGACTGTGTTATAAAACCACCGAGCACAAAGGTCTTAATCTTCCTCTTGAAATGAATTTGGGATTTTAGTTGAATCCATTATGGCTTGGTTAGGGAAATGAACTGTTGTTGATCCTTCTGGCAAAAAAAAACCCCAACATAAAATACGTATAAATTCCTATTTAATAATTACACTGCTTGCAGCTGATACTTTTTGGATGAAGACCAGGTAATTTACTCACAACTAAAAAACCTGGACTCAGTATCCCAGTCCACCACAGCTGTCTGATCAAAGCATCAATGGCCAGCACTTAGAAAATTAGGAGGTTAGCCTCAGAGCACATACATTGCTGAGGCTTCTATTCAGGCATCAAACCGCACCATTAAAAGCTCTCTATTTCTGCTTCATTCCCACATGGCAGTATCAGTTAATACCACCATAAGCGTGAGAAGTGAGCTCCATTGGGTTGCTTAGTCTTACTTCTCTGATTTCAGCCTGATGTGTCTGAATTTTGTTTCATCTAAAACTGATCTTGTTTTCATGAAACAGGCAGAAAAGCTCTACATAAGCAAAAAGCACTTATGCTTATCCACCCCCAGGCCATTCAATTAAATTTCTCTATTCTTGAAATCATCCAACACATAATCATTTCCCAAATGTGAAAGAGGGGTGAAATTCCGTTTGAGATTGGGGATCCAGAAACAAACTCCCGAGTTTTCATCTTCATCCTGAGGCCTCCTACATTTCTATCAGCCTTCTGCAAACCCTCCCAGCTCCCACATCTCCTCCCAACCACACAGCACCTCTCGCTCATTTTGACCCTATTTCTAATTTGACTTTGTACTGTTCCCTTGTATTCAAGCCACATAGTTCTTGGGTGAAATTTCCTTAGAGAAGGAATAGAAAAACATACATCGTCTGGAGGGCTAAATCTCTTGCACCTTGCCACTCTTCTCCCAAAGTACTGGAGGAGCATAAAGAAAGGGAGATTGACACAAAGAAGGGGATAAGTATAAAGGAGACATCTGCTTGAGGAAAATAGGAGCAGAATGGAGGCAAGCCTTTAAACCAGGGAGGGTTGCTCTGAGACTGGCGAATCATGCAGTGATGTCTGTGAGGAAGGCGCTTCCTCCAGCTATGGATGAGAAAACTCAAGTAGAGACCTTCACTGCATTTTTCTGCAGCTTCTGCCTCCTGACAGCCTCCCTATGGGACTCCTCTGTCTCTACAGTATTTTGCTCTTCAGGCCTTGCTTAGAAGAGAACTGTTTGAAAACTTTTTATCAGAGTTCATTGGGGATATGCTCCTTTTTGTTGGGAGATGCTTAACTTAGGAATAAAACCATCAGCTGCTTAGTGCTCTTGACATTATTAGATGGAAATTGTGTAAGCAAGTATCACTCCTACCTGTGTAGATAAGTAGCATTACGGTATAACTGCTAGTGTTACCCGCCTATGCCTTTAGACTTCAAAGAACACTAAATAACACCAGGCTGTCAAAGGAGGTAAGCAATTTAACATAACAAGCACTGAATCTAAGCAATTGAGATCACAAATGATTGACCAACTTTCTTGCGGTCCTTTGCTAGATTTAACTGTCTGCACTTTGGTGATCCTGGTTCCTTTCTTGCAGTTGTTCAGGGTAATCCATAGTTCCCAGTTTATCTTTCTTTATTTATGACCTTTTTACCTCAGGTGGGAGGATGCACTTAGATATTTTAACTATTTACTTGCTGACCGATCAATGTTGCTTATTGAATTTTCTAAATATATGAATATAAAAATAATATCAGGGAATACAAGCAAACAAGAAAAAAAGGAAAGAAGAAAGACCAATATTCACTTATCCAGCAAAACAGCACCCATACCACTTCCCAGTCTTCCAGGGATCATTTTTCTGCAAGTTTTCTTGGCCTCATAATTCCCTAATGTTAAGTCAACCACTTATAACAGGCAAAGTTTAGGTTTAAGAAAACACTGTCAATCTGTGTTCTACAGCTGCAATAAATGTGGAAGCATTAACATTTCAACCTGCGCCAGAAAACTGCCCAGGTACTCCCTAAAAAGTAAATGTTGGCCCTTGTATATAAAAATAGTGTAAATTCCCTGAGGTGGCAAAGAGTAGTGACGACTGATACCCCAGTCCTTTTTGCTATTTTTAAGGAAAAACCCTAATGTAAAATTTTCTTCTTTTTTCCCCTAGAATTTCATGGCCCATTTCTTTTCAGTTTCATATCACATCTTTCTACTGTCAGAATTACTGTATTCAAACAAGATCTTTAAATGTATTAAGAGATTTTCTGAAAGGATAACAGTCCCATTTCAAATGAATATAGAAATGAACTTAAATGGGCTTAGACAATTCAGATTAGAATACAATTCACAGTAAATTAAATGTAATTTTAAACAGTTTGCTGGCTAAAATAAACTACAGTAAAAATGATAGCATAGAAATATGTGATTTTTTAAAATATACATAAACATATCTAAATCAGAATTTCCAAGCTGATAACAATTTTAAAGCTTTTAAAAAAGCAATTATCATAGAACCAGTGTTCAAGAAAGATCATTACTAAGTATTCTAATGCAGATGTCTTCAGACAAGTAGCAAATTAAAAAAAAAGAAGATATTGGTACACTTGATTGGGATTTAGGAGATATTAAGAATAGGGCCATGTGTATTCACAAAATGTCACTTTGAAGGTGATCTTAAATGGCACCCCTGTTTTCCATAGATGCATTTTTTTCTCATTTTCTTCCCATGTGAATTTATATGACAGTTATGAACTATATATTTCAACATAGGCTTTTATTATCTGGAAATCAGAAATAAAAATATATTTTAAAGAAATTATCTATTGATATTCTGTTGACTGCCATCCTTGCTGATGGAGAAATATATCCAAACATATCCACTTTATGGCTAGTGTACAGAGAAATAACATTAGCTCAAACAAATAAATGTGGGCAGCAGTTTCTCATAACTGCACTAGGATTGCTGTGGAGTAACATATCTTGGTAAGCAATGTAATTTGAGGAAAAGCTTATGTGAAATGTAAAAATATGTTTTATTATTGTCCCATATTGGTAAAAAATATGGGCAAACTCATGTTCCCAGATCCATTTCATATTCCATTTTCAAATGTTTCTTTGTATATATATATATATGTGTATGTATGAAGGCTGGGGAGATAGATAGGAAAGGATTCTCCCTTTTTTCACTAGTGCCTTTTATATGCCACTCAAATGCAGCAAAGACAAGACTTTTTTCCTGGCTTAGCTTTTATACCAATCCAGGGCAAAGCATGTTGCCATACTCTGTCTACTGCAAACTCCACCATGTACCTTGCTTGTGCTCCTTAGTAATATCTAATGTCTATTTTTGGATCTATTGACTACCTAACATCAACTACATAAACAGTCCAACAAGGCAAAAATTTAATTAGTAATCAACTAGAAGGACTAGGATACTTCAGGATGTAGTTTCAAGCACTGAATACCACTTCATTGAGGTGCATAACTGTATGTACCCTAGTAGAAATCTGAGCTCAGGCAAGTGACAGAGACTCTTCTGTCTAGATCTTTTGTCTGGTCTAGGCGTTCCCATGCTGAGCGCACTAGATGAGAGATCCGCAGGCGTGTGTTTGTGTGTGAGAGATCTGCTACCAAGCTTTGAGCCTCATTAGCTGGCAGCCTCATTAGCAAGATGAGGATGTTTGTTTGCATTGTTCATATTTAGGAGTGCTGTGTGTGTGGCTGTGGTGCCCATGTTGGACTGTTGATCGAGAGTGTCTGCATACTGTAGGTATGCGTGTGGGCACACGTTCAAGTGGGGGGGGTGACATGCTCAGCTTCACTGCTGGCTGGACCTGGGAACAGAAAACCACAGCAGCCTCACATCTGGCAGGTTGGGTATTGGAGGCTGTCAAATTTGGCTCCATCCCCTGGATCCTCGAGTGACTGTATCCAGCTTCCCCTAATAACATACCCACATATATCTTTTTTATTTCATAATTAAATATCGTGTATCATTGATGTTAGTTATTCTCATAACGAAGAACCACATTTTGTGCATTTGTTTTCAGAGATTTTCTGTCTAAAAGCAAATAAATACTTATGGTAAATTCATTCATTTGAACAAAAGAAAACCAGTGTATATGAAGGTTCTTCCAAATTGTTCTAACACCAGGCTAATAACATCACCTCAAATCTTTACAAGTGAAAAAATTTCTATATAGATTAATTCCAAAGCTCTGTCCATCTCCCAGCTGCTGATATTCATTCTCTGGCTTCCTATTGATTTGCCACTTAAGTCCAACAGCCTTTTTAAGTAAAGAAAAAAATTGCAAAAAGAGATAAATATAGAGTATGTCTACAGTGGGTCTATCTGGAGTGTGTAAACCAAGTAAAATCAGTTACAAAATTTCTATTTGAATATCACAAAACGTGGCTTGAATAATGGCATATTTAACTAAGGAATCAAATAAATTTGGTTTAGCTCAGAAGAAATTGAAAGAGAAAGCAGTCACTGTGGGAAAGTCTTCTGTATTCTCCCTGCACTAAGGACCAAGAGTGGGAGTATGAATGGCTTAAGAAACTAAAACAGATATTCAGCTCCAGCATCATTCTTTTGCTCAGGTCTGTTTACACAAAAGGATAGCAAAAACTTTTCACTTGGGTTGCTAAAAATATGTAAAATGTCTAATACATGAAACTATGGCTGTTACCACACAAAGATTTAAAAAAAAAAACAACAAAAAAACAGGTTTGATATAGGCACCTGGCCAATTAGATTGCTCTCACAGCTAAGTCAAGCAAAACAAAGCTACAGGCATGAAAAGAAAAGTTCAGACGGAGCAGACCTGACAAGCCTCAGCCCTGAGGTCTCACAAACTCAGTACAAAGCTTATGGCCTGTTACGAGCAATGATAATATAATACAGGGCCCTGGGATTACAATTTCTGGTACAAAATTATATTAAAGAGTGAAGTAAAGAAGTGTTGATTCAATTTAAATAACTACAGGAAATTTATAAAGGCAAAATATAACTACTGCTTTGGAATTCAGTCTTACATTCCTGCTCTTGTAAAAATTATTTACTGTTCTCCAAACTAATCTACAGAAGCACAAGTGCTTGCTCATGACCACAGCCTATGTCTCTACAGTCTTCATAGATGTTTTTTTCAATCAGACTGTCACAATCTATGCAGAAAGAATGTACTCTTATAATGTAATAATATGGCAAAGCAATAACACGTCTGTTTAGAGGAATCTTTTTTGGACAGAAAATATATCTTTTTTTGGAAATACATTTATGTTTCAGAACATTTACCAATGCACTGGAACTAATCTTACAAATTTATTAGAAACACTACACAATATCTAGAGAAAAGGAAAAATCTTTGTTATTTTATATCTTAGGCCAATTCCCACTATGGAGTAGTAGATTAGAACTGATGTATGTGTAAAGCACATACAAAATATTATATTCTCCACTCTAGACCTGCATGGGACTCATATAATAATTAGTGTGTCAAATTCCAATGTAACTGTCAATAGACCCCTCCTCTGTAATCAGATTTCCCTATGCTACAGAAACCTGCAATTTATTCTGCTTATGCTAACACCTTTAAATCCTAATTAATATTTAGATTCACATTTAATTGAATTCAGTAATGGCTGTCTATATGCTAATTTGTTTGTCGTTGCAGGCCATCTGTTCTGGTGTAGGAGCCTCCCATCTGTATTTAATAATTTACAGACAAGTGGACTTTCTTTTACCTTTAATTTCCCTCCTTTCCATTTCTTTGTTTTAGCTCATAAAATCTGAACTAAAATGAAGTGATTGAGGTACAACTTTACTTTCTTACAGAGTAAATACATAGTTCCATAACACGCAAGTAAAAAGAATAATTTACAAAGGAAATTCAATCTCCATGTTATTTTTCAAATTATTAAATTATAAATACTGTCTTTGTATTGTACAATTCACTGCCAATTTTGTGATCTAGATTACATGAGCTCCGTGGGCTTTTATAGCTTTACCAAATGTTCTAATGATAGCATTTCAAAAGATTAAACAGATGTATCCTAATTTCTTGATGAGGTGGTGCTTTTTATTTTTGAGGTTACCACCAGTAATACATCTTTACATCTTTACTTATGTAAGTTATACAAAGTTCACTCATATTTCACACGTGTTCTCCCCTTCCATAAATTTCTATACATTTATCTCTTAAATGAAGAAACTTTGGGTGACAAGGCAACCATGGGAAAAGTAAATGCAGCTTCAGCTTCAGGTTCACTGAGCCATTATTAGTTATGGTGCAGACAGTATGCAAAGTGCTTTATAAAAAAATTAGAGGAAAACAGAACTCAAAATCTATTTTTAATGCACACCAGATGTAAGCCCTAATTTATTTCACCTTGCTTCTATTCTACCTTGCGGTATTACCCACCACCTCTGGGTGTGCACTCTGCCTGGTTAGATATCCACAGACCAGAATAAATGGGAACACAAAATTTACTACCAGATGCCCTGGTTCTTTCACATAAAAGACATTCCCGTGCGTGATTGGGCAGGAATTACCAAAAACTTTGAATAGGTGCTGGTCCAAAAGATCAAGTAACCAAGACCTGAGGACATACTAAAAAATGGGCAGGTAAAACCTAAGGAAGGAACTGTTCCCTCATTCTTGAATGGGATCAATTACTCTTGAGTTCCTCTCTCTCTCTCTCTCTCCCCTCCCCACTCTGGAGTATAAAAGTAAATCTAGGTAAATAAAGGTAAATAAAGATGCTACCCTAATTAAGCACCTAAAGTGAGATGGGAGTAATTTTAGCCTAAAATGGTTCTTTATTTTTTTACCATTATCTCTTGGCCTCATTTATTTAAAATGCTCAATTTAATTGATCCACAAGGACTAATTTAAATGCTGAGGACTGTTTTTTAGTATCTTATACACTGCTCTTCACAATTGATCTTAGATTTAATTTGAGGCTCCTGGACACTGCTGTCATGCAAATGAAGAATCATGATAATAACTATGATGCAAGGATTTCTCCAGTTATTAAAATGACAGCACATGAAGCTCAAAATGACAAAATGGTCAGGGGAACCACTCTGGCTACAGATCTTCTGCCTACCTCCATGGAGCAATATGGTCTTTCTCCAGTAAAGAATTTGGCTCTTTATTTTAAATATTTATATGTTTTGATCAGAAAATATATTTTAAGGAAAGTGTTGGAAAAGGTAAGAATATATGTTTTTCCTGAAACAATATTCTCTTATTTTCTGTATGATTAACACTGGATCACTCATGCTCCCTTCAAAGTCAATGTAGAGGAACAAAGCCATCTACAAGAAAAATACCCTGCATGTCCTTGTTCACAGCCTTGTATTTCCAGGATTAAAATGATTAATCAACTGCTTCTTTTCTTTCCCAACTTTTAAGGTAGAATAAACCCTCTTTTTAATTAGATATCTCACCTTTATTTTTATGTTTACCTTCAAGTTATTTATTAGGATAAAATGACTTGATATTTTTATTTTACCTCATTTTAATTTAATGACACTTTTATTTGTGGGTTTTAATTATTCTGTGTTTTATGTGATATACCTTGATTATCAGGAGAGGCTAGGTACCACAGAAATGAAATTTGTTCTTATTAGCACCTTTTCTTACAGTCGCACTGCATAGGCTTCAGGAGGTGATGGCAAAGAAACCTAACCTTCAAGAAGATATCGCAGCAAGAATGAGAAGGATAAAAACATGGTGTGGGATTCTGCTCACCTAACACGTCCACTGACCTTGCACCTCTATCTCAGTGGCTACTGCAGACTTGGTTTTGAGTTAATGCACTAGTTTGCTTTCTGGTCAGTGGAAAGTTGTAAGTGATTTTGAGATCTCCAAAGGAAGATCTGACCATCAAATATAAAGCACCCTAGAAACCTTTATAGGTTTCTGCCTCTTCCTAGAGGCTAGTCTCATGACATGGACCACTGTTCTGCACTTCAGCCCCAACAGACCAGAAGAGCTATTTGGCCTAAATGTGAGCTTTCTGTTATTCACCTCCTCCACATCCCCACCGGTCGGAGAAAGTATTCTGTCCGTGGGCAAGTCCAGCTGGTGAACGGGAGCAGCCCTTAAGTGCTGTGTGACTAGAAGGGCTACTTCAGCATCACCGAAACTACAAATAAAAGTTCACTGACTACAGTGATGACGACTGTCTACAGGGATAAAACAAACAATGCCAAGACGCACTAAGAGATTACAGCATGATAAGAGACAGAAAAGACTTCATGATTAGCTTAGACAAGGAACTTGACAGAATGAACAAAACAATGCACATTGTAGATAAGATGTATTCTGGCATCCACATTTCTCATCGTATTACATCCAGTGAAGCTGACAGACAAGGTTCTTGAATTTGCTTACAGGAGGTACTATTTTGTACTCCATGTGATTAAGTTTGGCAAATTGCTTCCAAAATCTACCACGGAAGGAAAATCCTAATGACAGTAAAAGTAAATGGATGTTTGTGCAAATCATAAGAACACCTACAGTGACATTTGATAGAAGCCCACAAAATATGCTTGCACACATACAAGATATCATAATTTTGTATTATGTGAGAAGGTAAAACCTTGGTTTATCCAGAACAGACATTGGAAATGTGACAGCACAAAGAAAGGTCAGGCTCTTACTCCATTATGCTTCATACTGAGATGTAATTGCTATGTCTGTTAATCTCAAGGCGGGGGAAGCAGAGAGTTGTCCCAAGCCCAGAGCATTAGACATGACACATAGCTTTACTTGGTCATTATCTCCTTCTTCTGTGCCATTACATAAGCATTGTGTCTGTCTCAGTGGCCTTCCCTATCATATAAGTTAGTTATACTACAGTTAATCTTTCCATTAATGTAATACTTTATTTTACCTGTATCTAATGTTCTTCTATATCTGCTTTATGTTGTTGGTGAAATTATATATCTTCAGGTTGCGGGGCATAAGGTAACATTAATTGGAAAAGATTAGGAATTATTATTAAAGTTATAATAATTATTCAAGAAAGGATTTTTTTTGCTTTACTTTGAACATTGATGTTCAGTCATTCTCTGAGACAGGTTGAAGAGCTAGAAATGCAGCAGCACTATGATCAATTCATTGTGAATTCCACGTGCTCGATCCTTTAGCACTGAAACCAATAGGAAATTTTCCCATGGACTTCACAGGGGACTATGGTCATGCCATCTAAATGCTGTGCATGTTCATTATTCATAAAGCACAAATTTAAGCACTTGTATGAACCTTAAAGCTTAACAAAATTTTAGCCGAGTGTTAAAAATGTCTTTGAAAAGATTAAATTTGTGAAAAGCAGTAATCAAGAGTCAGAATTAAATCTGTTTTCTTTGAGTATTTCCAGAACAGCCATCTTTCAGAGCATTAATTTTTTTTCATGGGACTGAAAGATGAGATTTAAACATCATCTGGTAAGAAATATCAGCCAAATACTTGCCAAATGGTTGTATTCTGAAGATCACTAGATATTTTATGAGTAAACACATGCAGTATTTAGCACTGCTTCTCATTTAATTGATGCCTCTGATAGTTTCAAATTATGCTTATGGTCATGCTAGTATTTACAGACACATCTCTTACCAAAAAGAGAGGAAGGGGGAAAATCAGTTACTGATTATTATTTTATTTTATTTCCTCAGGGAATGCAAACTCCTCCTTCTGATAAGCCCATTATCTTAACTTACTTTCTCTGCTTTAGGGGTAGTCTCTTGCTTGGCTGACTAGGACAGCTAAGCCCTTTAGTGAGCTCTTCCTCACTGCTACTCTGAGCCTCAGCAATCGCTCCTGTGTAGCTGGCAGGAGCAGGAAGTGATAACAGCCTTTTAATGCTTTGTGTCAATAGGATAAACAGCACGCTCATCTTGAGAGCTTTATCAGATTAACCCTGGTGCAGCAGCTTCAATAAGATATATTAATATCTCTGCATGACTAGCTGTATCTAGTAAATACTAAGTTATCTCAGGGTTTTTTTGCCATTTCTATCCAGAGGTATTTTGATTGGTATATAGACAGAAATGAGATGTGAAAACAAATGACATGTTTGTTCCTAATACTATTTTTCCCTACAAAAATCAGACAGTAATTAAAAATAAATAGATCAGTTAAAGTAGTAATTAAGCCTCAGACCCAGGAAGCCTTACACATACAGAGATCATTTGGGGTTCATTGGCAATGTCATGTATAGGGGACTTTTCAGAATTGTGGTCTAGCTGCAATTACCATGCATATACATAAAGATGTCACATTAGTAAAGTCTATGGGATGGAGCTTCAGCTGGTGTAAACAGTGAGGATGGCAGTGAGTTCAATTCCATTGATTTACACCAGCAAATATTCTGACCCGATGTGCTTCAAAGCCTTTATGAAAATGAAAACTTCCACAAAAAACTTCTGCTGTGATACAGTTTTTGTGTACTTTAAAGCTATATTAATTTCACCAAGTTTTAACATTACTTATTGGCCACTGAGTGTCTAGCCTAAATGAATCAAGTTGCCTGGTTAGAACCTGACCTAATACAGTGTTTAGTCATATAGGTGCATGGTATAAGCTAGCCTTTAGCCACAGTCAACAGAGCGACAGGCACCAACTGTCTCTGTCTATATTAAGATGGAATAAATCAATTTATGAAAAATGTGTATTTCCTTCCCTCCACTGAAGTTGGAGGCTTACACTAAAAATCTAATTTTTGATGCCTCAAATTATATTACATGAATCTTGTTAATGTGACAAAACATTAATGCCATACAGTGTACATATGTTGTACTTTATATGACACATGAACCTACGTATATTTAACCACGGATGCGTATGTGCTGTTAAGTACATTGTTGAAGGCCTATATTCAGTAGATTGCAAGGTAACTATTAGAGAAATTGCAAATATATTCAGGGAGGAACAATATTTATGCATACTCCATATCTGTCATATTTCTATTATTTTTACTTCTTATGCTCCTTATATTCAGAGTACTGATAAACCAATCTCTATACGTTAGTGGTTTTAAATGTGTGCCTAGATTGGCACAACTCAACAAATATTGAATTGTTCAAAATCATTATTTACACAGTATTTCATATTATCTCCCGTCTCTCCTTACATCACTGTTACCTCTTCAGAGGTCTCTTCTGGTAAAAAAATCAACATTTCCATGGATGGACAATGAAATTTATGTCCTATAATGTAGCTTTTTGTTAAAGGACAAAAGGATCTCTTTCAACTAACACAAAGCTTCAAAATCCTTATTATCATTAGAACTAATCTTGCTTTTCCTACCACCTTGTGCGTACTGAGGATTCAGACAGCAATATTGATTGAAAAGGCAGGAGCCCATGCAATGGTTTTATGTGCAATGAAGCATACAGCCATTAACTCTCCTCTGTAAGTCGTACTTGTGCTGCACAGGGACTACTTAGCAATACTATAGGAAGTATTTTTTAGAAACTGACATAAGGTTTGGAATTCATAATATGGCATTGATCAGTTCATATGTGCAAACTTTGAAGAAGGATCTCTGTCTCCTTGAGACATTCCTTGCACATGCTGTTTGCTGAAGGAGAAAGAATAGTCACCAACTTTAAATATGGCAAAGTTTTTTTCACAGTGTCCATTGCTGCTTGACTGTTATGGAGGTGAGAAAATTCATGGGTCAACTACTATTTCATCTCTGTTTTAGCAATTGTACAAAAATTGCACTTAAAATTTTCTTTGACTGAAAAAAAGTGAATTATTCTCTTTTTTAATTAGAGATGACCCAAGGATATTACAATGTTTCTTTTCAAGGATTTCTCTGAGAACTTCTTACTTCCCTTGATCTCTTGTTGAAAACTAAGGAAGTTCTAACAAAATTGAGACCTACTTCTTTCCCCAAAGACCTTCATAAAGATGCCCTTCAATCTTTGTGCATCTTTCATCAGTTGTCTAGTCATACTGGTCAAAAGCAGAGGAAATCTATATCCTGTTATTATCCTAATTACTTTTCCTTTATACCTGACCGTAGGTATACAAGTATATATAGGCCTACCATGCTAGCTTATTAAACTTGTGTTTGTAACTCTGTCTGAAAGAAAGGAAACAGTGTCAGAATGCCAGAAACTAGCATCTATCACTTCTCTACATGAACAGCCCAAATGTTGATGTAATTGCTGATTAGAAAAAATCTTCTAAATAGATGTTTCATATGTGCCAGGTTTTCATTTGAGTTGAGACAATCATCTGAACTGGGCACACTGAGGTTTCTTCATGTCTCTTAGAGAAAGTACAGATACCACTGATGGATATATGCAGCAAGTTTATACAGGCTGTTAGAAGGGTTGCCTTACCCGTGTCCTGCACTTCCAGGTCCTGCACTTGGGTCATAACAGCCCCATGCAATGCTACAGGCTTGGGGAAGAGTGGCTGGAAAGCTGCTAAGTGGAGAAGGACCTAGGGGTGTTGGTCAACAGCCGGCTGAATGAGCCAGCAGTGTGCCCAGGTGGCCAAGAAGGCCAACGGCATCCTGGCCCGTATCAGCAATAGGATGGCTGGAAGGACAAGGGAAGTGATCGTCCCCCTGTACTCAGCACTGGTGAGGCTGCACCTCGAGTACTGTGTTCAGTTTTGGGCCCCTCACTAAAAGAAAGACATTGAGGTGCTGGACCATGTTCAGAAAAGAGCAACAAACCTGGTGAAGGGCCTGGAGCACAAGACTTATGAGGAGAGGCTGAGGGAACTGGGGTTGTTTAGCCTGGAGAAAAGGAGGCTGAGGGGAGACCTTATCGCTCTCTACAACTACCTGAGAGGAGGTTGTAGCCAGGTGGGGGTCGGTCTCTTCTCCCAAGTAACAAGTGACAGGATAAGAAGAAATGGCCTCAAATTGTGCCAGGGAAGGTTTAGATTGGAGATTAGGAAAAATTTCTTCACTGGAAGGGTTGTCAAGCATTAGAACAGGCTGCCCAGGGAAGTGGTTGAGTCACCATCCCTGGAGGTATTTAAGAGACGTGTAGATGTGGCACTTAGGGACATGGTTTAGTGGTGGACTTGGCAGTGTTAGGTTTACAGTTGGACTTGATGATCTCAAGGATCTTTTCCAACCTAAATGATTCTGTGATTCTGTTTCTCATTTTGCATTTACAGGGTCAAGTAAAAGATGGAAGGATGTTCCAATTACAGTACCCACATAATGATACAATGCACAGCTACATAGCCATATGTGACCTCTCCCACATTCTCCATAGGCAAGATATAAACCATTTCAAGCAATATCTGGATTTAATAATTGTCATGGTAAACATTCTGCTTGAGGATCAAAAGAAAATTTGTTACTCCCTATGTGACCAAAGTATTCTATAACCCTAGGAGCACTGCAGAGTCAAGGTACCAAATACTAGGTTGCAGATCTTCCATGAGGCTTTGTGCTGTTAATCATTACATAGTGGATGTCTGACAGTATAGTAGGGATTCGCATTCAGAATCTATACATCCAAAGAAGGTATGTAGAAAAATTCAGATGTCTGTCAAGAGGCACAGGTGTTACATTAACATTAATAAAGTAAACAGCCCTAGTCTTGGTCTCCAGCACTGCACATAATCATTTATATTGTCTGTTGGAGTCTGGCGTGTTTCCAACCTGCACCAATTAGCGCTCCCCCAGACACTGCTCACCCACAACCCAGAGACTGTTTCTAACAGGCAGTATAATTCAGGCCATTCTTAGCAAACTGTACATTATCGTATATTTTTCTCAAAGTCAAAGAGTAGACCCAAGCCCATTTTGTTTACAAGCACAGTCATAGCATAGGACAGTATAGCAGCAAACACAATGAGCAGTGGGACATCTACATCAATTAGTAAGGAGCACTGAGAGAGGGAGACATTACTTGCCTAACTGCAGTCCCCACTGAAGTGAATTTTGGGACAGGGTTTGTCAGCCAAAAAACCCCACATTAATTTAACACTTTTTTCTAACTTTGTTCTTACTAGAGACTATTTTATTTTCCTAATTCCTGGTAGCACTGCCCACAAAGACATCTAAAAATAAGTGCCCTATAATGAAATAACATTTTGGTGCTTGACTGATCAAGCAATCTTTCAGGAGGAAAGAGTTAGAAATACCACTTTCAAAGTAAAAGGAGAAAGCTAAATTTATAGCCAACTTTATGCAAAGTCATATACAGTTTTGTGCTTGTATTACTTGATGCATATTATGTGAGAAACATAAGAATTAATTCATTTCCTCTTTAAAGATGATAGAACTTGGAAGTTTCTCTGATTTCTGACATCTTTCTTATATCATTTGTTGCAGCAGCTGTCAGAACATAGCCATTGTGTGAAATTATACTGAGGAAAAAAGGAAGTAGAGATTCTGAGGCAGTTATTATGCATGTGAATTCCTAATGGCATTCTCCAAAGGGAAGTACTTTATCAAGGTCTCAGAAATGAAAATTCTACCATCAATTCCCACACATAAAGAACATGCTTATGTTCAGATGTCCCTTTCCACATTTTATTTCTCCCTGAAAACTGCTCCAAACACTTCTTTCCAATAGCCTATGCGGTAATTCATCACCAGTTTGAAGGTGTCAATATTTCACCATATGTCCTCTGCTGTTCTATCTAAAAAATGCCAAATTCCAAGTACATTTCTCTTTAAGCAGAGCACAAACTTAGGTGGCAACATCCTCTTCGCACAGTGGATTTTAGGTATGTAAAAGATTCCTCTTTTTGGGATCATAAACTGCTTTGCTGTAAATGACTTTCACCCTTTTGTGGAGGGTACCAGCTGAGTTCTAGTAAAGGTCTCAGAACAAGGTATAGGGATCAGATCTCCAATCTGAATTAAATCAGTTTCTTTCTATTACTTTCAGAGGACCTCAAATCACACTCTGAATAGTGGTGAATATTCCTTGAAATTGTATTATTTCTCTCTTACGCTACATCATAGCATTATATTTCATCCTTCTCTTTGAAGTACTCATGAGACAATATTTTACAGTAACAAATAACAGGAATTGTCCAGTTATTAATAAAGATAAACAAGCTATATTCTAAACACGGTCCTCACAAACACTACTGCATTTTAATCAGATACTGCGGCATCTACTTTTTCTGTGGTTCAGTGAGTCACGTTGTACACATTGTGCTTCTCAGTCTTCACAAATGACAACTCAGGCCTCCCCCACTTTGTTAGTGGTAATATAATTGCATAGAAGAGCTAAAAAATCAAGGTGACTTTTGACTATGAATACAAAACGTGTAATTTTAAACTCCTCAACCATTCTGCATTATGTCACTATGTTCAGCATACCTGTGGAGCACAATGGGTGGTACTCATGAAAGATAATGGTCGTGATATTGTTTTGACTAGGCTGATTTTCTTTATGTTCTTGACAAAACAAAAATCGTCCAAAGAATTCATTTTTATACACTCAGAATAATTTTCAGACTTCAGAGTTTGATGTAAGGTTTTCAAAGTCTGGGACAACTAAGTTAAGAAACCTTAGAACCAGCTAAACAACTTTAAGGAACAACATTTCATAGAAAAATGTTATTTACATGTAAAGATATAAATGTAATGTTTTCCAGTATCATGTCAATTTCCATTAATTATGTGAAGATATATATAGATAGAGAGAGAGAGAGAGAGAGAGAGAGAGAGAGATATGATTACTTTCCTCTGTTCTGACGAGGTCAAAACAGTCTTCTAACATTCATTTGTATATTATAGATAGATAGATATACAGACGTATACACATACAGACAGAAATATATATAGTATTTAGTGTATTATGTAATATATACCTGAAAATTTAAGTATGAAGTCATATTCAAATGACATTAAATTAATGGACATTTAGTTACAATAAATGAATAAAACACAGAATGATAAAATTTAGCTTGGAAGGGACCTCTATAGGTCACCTAGTCCAACACCCTGCTCAAAGCAAGGCCAGTTGGGTAAGGTTGCTCAGGGCCGTGTCCAGCCAAGGTTGGATTATGTCTAGGCACATAGATTCCACAAACTCTCCAGAGAACCTGTTGAAATGTTTGACTACCCTCTCTGTAGAAACATTTTCCTACATGGGGACTGCAGAAGGGGAGATTAAGAATAATGCTGCATGTAAGGTAGAAAGGTACTGTTAGTCTTACGTGTACTAAATAAACAGATTTTTTAACAGTTTGAGATAATTTTAAAATGGACCAGAAATGTTTTTAATTTAGATTTTTAAAGTAGCAGAAAAAAAAAAGGACTTTTAAAAATATTCAGTCAAAGATAACCTAAATGCTCCAGCACTGAAGGAGATACATGGCATGGCAAATCTGAAAATATCTTCCTTAACAAAATGTCACATACCCCACAGGAAAGAACACAGTAATAAGTGCATTTTCTGGTCACCATCTAGGTAAGTGAAGGGATGGAAAGCCTTCGATGAGAACTTGTTCTGAGTAGAGAAAAGACAAATGTGAAATTACCATCCAGTCTCTCATCTTTTCTGAGAAGAGGATGAAGGCTAAATCTCACCAGAAAGCTGAGAACCTAGGAAAAAAAGTATTTCTCTTAATTTATAAAATTACTTTGAAAATTTACTAGTTCCTCACTCTTTCTCGGTCACTTCTTTAACCAGAATGCTCAGAAACTAATGTAAGTTTCAGGCTACAGATTCATCCAGGGTGTCCAACTTCCATTACTTTGCAAAAACACCTCAGTTTTTATCTGTCATGTTTTTGAAAAATTTTTGAAATTTTTGAAATTTTGAAAAATCTTTGGAAAATTAATGATCATTTAGATTTATCCATTAAATCTGAGCATAGCTAACACCTTCAGTGAAAGTGGGGAATATGTTACGTGTCTGTCTGTAACCGTGACTATAATTCCAAAGTGAGTGGGTCTACTGAAGCCATTTCTTCCATTAATACAGACTGTACTAGCTCAATATAACTATAGAGAACACTAGAAATCTGCGAAATATATGAATTTCCTCCTGAGAAGTACCTAACTACTTCACGAATGAGGTTTGACTTTTCTTTCCATTTCTCCAATGTGTACATGTTGTCATCTGGGAAGTCAGAGGCTTGATTACTAAGCTACTGAAAGGCAAAACTTCTGCAGATGTTTGATGTTTCTTTGTTTAGACAATGTTGCCTCCAAAATTATTGATCAGGTACTGGGGAGCTTCCAGAGGGACTTCGTAAGGGATGGAGCTTAGTACTGAGGCAACACTCCACCCCCCCAGCCCTTAGACCCAGAGCTGTCATCCTGCTCACCTGCAATGCCTTTTCTTAGGTAAATTAATTGATCCAAGCACTACAAACCCTAGAGAGTGGCCTCAGCACTTGAGAAATGCACCAGTAAATGCACTGGAAAATAGACAACAGTATTAGTATACTCATCCTATATGCTTCTCTCCTCTTCACTGCTTTGGGATTTAGCCTTCATTTTTCTCCTGTAATTACAAAATTGTAGGTTTTCTTTGAAAGAAGCCTGTCCACCAGGAATGATCTAAGGTTGCCTGCCACTTCATATGTTCTGTTGTAATGGTATTTTCCCTCAGAGTAAGGAGCTGGCTACTCAGTGAGCCGTGCCACTGTATCTATGTCAAGTTTAGGCAGAGAACACTGTTAAATGTGAAACTGGCTGACATCTGGCACACACAGAATTACAACAGTTTCTTTTGCAGTAAGTGGGACACAGCAAAAAGCATTGTGCATTGCTAAGGAGGCCATATGGACTGTCTGCCCTAAAATACCATGCCAAGTATTTTGGTGCGTCTGTGCAGGTGTGTGGCTTAATTTAACTGTAACGTTTCGGCACTTTTTTCATGCACCTCTTCTGTGTCCAGAATAATTGAACCATCTCCCTGTGTATGTATCTCCTTCTCTCTGACATTTTAAAAAGGGTCACAGAGCTTACCAGTCTTGCCGTGTGCAAGTCTAGACTTTCCGATGATCCCTGCTACCTGTTGCTCTTTCTTCAATTGAAGTAAGTCTAACATTAAATGTAACTCTTGCCTGCGTGAGCCAATGCTATTTAAATGAAAAGAGACCTCCTCGTTATACATACAATTTAAGTATCAGACAGGGAGTCTGAAGGCTGCATCTGTCTGTCATCCTTATACAGAACAAGAGGTGCTGTGATGTGCTCCTGTATGTATATAACCTGGAGCAATACATGCCCCCAACAGAACACCCACACGCAATCTTCAGGGTTTGATCCTACACCAGTCACGCTTCATGGGCATACATATTGCTTTATAATAGTCCTTCTCTTCAGCAGCATTTAAATCATCAGCAGAAATGTCTTGGCTACAAGCATTCACAGGAATTTTTTCGCTTCAGGAGTTACAAGACAGAAAAAGGAACAGAGGGATGGTCTGAAAGGAGGCTCAAACTCCCACAGGAACATCCTAAAGAGGCATCGCTATGCCCAGAACAACCAATCTGTTCTTCTTACATGTAACACAAAAGATCAAAAGTGCAACACTAACCAGCCACAGCAAGGACAAAAAAGCCGACCCTTTTCTCTTTGTCACACATTTCTACAACCTAGGTCAGACAGGTTTTACATGCCTATATGCCACTTCACTGGTGGTTGAGGATTCACTTTCAAACCACAGGATGTTACAAAATGCTCTCATCAAAGAGAACACTTGGGAGGCACAAGGCTTTTTAGAAATGTGTCCCCCCACCCCCCAAATTGGGTTTGTTAAATAATTTCAAAATCACATGTTTTTTAAAAATGTGCAATTTTAGGTGTGCTGTGCTTGAAGAACAGTCCTTTTATTCTAAAAGAAACAGTAGGAGAGATTTTCACCATATCTTCGTGTCCTGGTTTTGTCTGGGATAGAGTTAATTTTCTTCCTAGTAGCTGGTATAGTGCTGGCGTTTGGATTTAGGATGAGAAGAATGTTGATAACACACTGATGCTTTAGTTGTTGCTAAGCAGTGTTTACCCTGAGTCAAGGACTTTTCAGCTTCTCACACCACCTCACCAGCAAAAAGGCTGGAGGTGCACAAGAAGCTGGGAGGAGACACAGACAGGGCAGTTGACCCAAATCGGCCAAAGGGATATTCCGTACCATATGACGTCATGCTCAGTATATAAACTAGGGGAAAGCTGACCAGGCATCGCTGCTCGGGAACTGGCTGGGCATCAGTCAGCAGGTGGTGAGCAATTGCATTGTGCATCACTTGTTTTGTGCATTCTAATTCTATTATTATTATTATCATCATTATTATTATTATTATTAACCCTTCCTTTTCTGTCCTATTAAACTGTCTTTATCTCAACCCACGAATTTTACTTTTTTTTTTTTCCGATTCTCTCTCCCATCCCACTGCGGGGGTGGGAGTGAGTGAGCGGCTGCGTGGTGTTTAGCTGCCTGCTGGGTTAAACCACAACACTACTAAAAATCAAGACAGCAAAATTTAAGCCTAAAACACTGCAGCTGTTTTTTAATTCACTTCATATTGCACTCTCATCCATCTCTAAGTAATACTGTTTTGCCATTCTCTCTGCCTTCTATTTCATTTTTCATCCTGGCTTTGTTTATTTGTTTGTTTTCCAGCTGATTTTTTTCTCCTTTCTGCTTCATTATCCATAGCATTCTTAAGTGCAGCATAAAAGGCGGAATTTGAGTCTAATTTTCAAACCCATTGTGGGAAAGTAATTAAGCAAAATATGTTTCTACATTCCTAACAGTATAACTCTACAAACATTAACAACACACTGATATTGGAGAGTGACACTTACGTATAATGGGAGAAAGCAAATCTTATCACAAAAACCTTGTGTCTGAAACACAAGACTAGCGAAGTCAGACATTAAGGGCAAGCCAAGCTTCAAAGAACACAAGCAGAATTGATCAATCCTGGAGCTACACTCCTTTGGAAAGTTTTCTTTACATTCTAAGTTTATAGTGAGAGTGGGTAACCCAGGGACGTGCTACTGGTAGCAGGAAGAAAATCTGGCTAGAGAGAGTATGCCAGTAGAGTCTGGTATTTCCACAAGAAAAGTTTGTTTATTTGTTTGTTTGTTCCTATAGTGAAAATTATTTAACGATTTGTGAAAAAGAATGGAAATAGAACACAAACTTTCTGGAGTTAGGTATGGAAAGGGCATTCTATATCACAAAGTTCTAGTTTTCTTCTATCTCATGTAACCAAACAATATAATCCTGTTCTACAGACCCATATCAGAGTCCTTTTCAAGACTGGTAAGGTTTATTTCCCCTTAATATTCTTTTGGAAAGTCACATTCCTCCAAAAGTTATAAATTTTCTTTTAATTTTGAACCCATAATAATTCCTGGTTCATACTTGTACATCTGTTCATGTGTCAAAATCTTTTTTAGTTTATATACCTCCTTTGCTTCCCTGGAGTTTGTCTACTTGATGTATTTATATAGAGAAATCCTCTCTACTGTTACTCTTTATTTTGTTACGTTAAACAAGCCATGATCTTTTAATCTTCTGTTTTTTAAGATGCTGCAAGCAATGGTTCTACTAGCAATATTTCAATGCTGGTACCTCTGGTATTTTCTGTAGTCTTACCAAGAAGTGTTTGGTTTTCAAAAGGAACTGAAACCCCAAAATCCAAACAAGGAGGCTGAGTTCATTAATGACTTATCTAGAATGCATTTTTAAACCTTTCAGATCTGTTGCTGCAAGATGCTACATTTCAGATGTCAACTGGCTTTAATTTTAGAAAAAAAAAAATTTGGCTGTTGTAGTAATTTATATATGTATATTTACATTATTTATATTTACATATACATATATATAAAATTCATATATATGTGCAAAATTGCATATTCATAGAAATGTGTATGTTTAACATATACACAGCTATATATGTATGTATATGTATGCATAGATACATACATACACACATATAGAAATATAAACTCTTTCATATCATTTTCATGTTGTAGTCCATGAGGAATAACTAGCAAGGATTTTTCAAAAAGGTTGGTGCCCTGTCAGTGCTACATGCTGCTTCCTAGCGAGGGGCAAAGCAAAATATATCATGTTGCAGCCTCTCAAGGAGGCTTCTGCCAAGAAAAGGGGATGTGTTTTTTTGTATGAAGATGGATCCTGGGCAGAGTAAGCGCCTGTAGAGTCATGCAGAAGGTTACTCCAGTCCCCACTAGAAGGAGGTATCCAATACAGTTACCAAGCTAAAGGTCCTTAAACTGTTAAGTAGTCTTAGATTTTAGCTTAAATAATAAAGAATGAAAGCACTGAGCACACCATTATAGTGAAATATTAGGCATGTTTTACTGTACAGTATTACTGCTGTCTATGGTAACTATCATTCTCTCAGAGATTATCTGTAGTAGTCTGGTGTCCTGGTTTCAGCTGGGATAGAGTCAGTTGTTTTCCTAGTAGCTGGTGTAGTGCTGTGTTTTGAGTTCAGTATGAGAAAAATGTTGGTAACACTGATGTTTTCAGTTGTTGCTAAGTAATGTTTAGTCTAAAGTCAAGGATTTTTCCACTTCTGATGCCCAGCCAGCAAGAGGCTGGAGGGGCACAAGAAGTTGGGAGGGGACACAGCCAGGGCAGCTGACCCAAAGTGGCCAAAGGGGTATTCCATACCATGTGACGTCATGCCCAGTATATAAACTGGGGGGAGTTGTCCTGGAGGGATCGCCACTTGGGGACTAACAGGGCATTGGTCAGCAGGTGGTGGGCAACTGCATTGTGCATCACTTGCATATTCCAATCCTCTTATTATTACTATTGTCATTTTAGTAGTGTTATCATTATCATTACTGGTTTCTTCTTTTCTGTTCTATTAAACCATTCTTATCTCAACCCACGAGTTTTACTTTTTTCCCTGATTTCCTCCCCCATCCCACTGGGTGGGGGGGAAGTGAGTGAGCGGCTGCGTGGTGCTTAGTTGCTGGCTGGGGTTAAACCATGACATCTGGGAGCAAAAAAATTCATCATGAGTAAAGTTCAGGAACTTTTATAAACTTCCAAGAATATAGAGAATGCTTATGAAACTCTCCCAGTAAACAGATGATGTTTGAAAGCATATATAATGTTATGCATATTAGCATGTATATATGTCTTTATACCTGTCTGCACTCCTATATAGAGTTGCTAGGCATATTTGTGACAAATAATAACTTAACTTAATACTATATCCTGCTTATAACAACTCTCATTTTTGTAAGTCTGCTGCACGGAGATATTTCAGAAGTAGTTTATGTGAAAGATTTTGGGTTGTGGCCTTTTGGAAAATTCAATACTATTTTTTCATACAATATTTTGACCTCCTACAATTGATCGACTTCCACTTCATAGAAGTGCATCATTTCTCTACAAAAGTTCTATGTAAATACATGGTCACAGTAATTCTTTGATGGTTGTTCTATTGTGGAAAAAATAAAAAGGGCAATTCAAACATTCATGCAAATATTTCTAGAAAGAGTTCTGCTATAATTATTCTTTAATCATGGTGACAGAACCTCTTCTATCCAGGAACATTCTTTGGAATCAAATTTAATTCACATAAATTTGAAGAATGGGATCAAGAATTATGCAGAAGAATTAGGCTGGTTTTATTTGCTGCAATACTGACATTCCATGAGCATAATCAAGTATTAGCCAAGTAGGTCCATGGACACTTCAGTATCTTTAAAGGCACTCTATTTTTTCTACCAGAGAATTTAGCCTGTTTGTTCATACCATTGTAACACTGCTAGTCTTATTTCTGGTCTAGCTTTTCTAGACGTTTCTAAAAAATAGGGAAGAGAGAAGCATTTATACCACATGGCACAGAGGAAATGTACTGTTTGTCTAAGCTAGTATTTCCTACCCTTTCTATCCTTTCTCTGCACAGTATAGCATATTAATTCTACTATTTCTATAACATTACAATATACAGTTCCTCTAGTGCTAAAGGGTTCGGTTGTAAAACCTGAGACTAAGCATTGCAGCACCTTTTTATGAAGAACAGCTGGCTTCCAGAACAGGGTAAAGTCGATAGAGCAGACAACCACAGAAGCATACTTTGCTGGTAAAGCCCTGCTACCAATGACACAATTCTATGTCCAAACCCAACTGTGCAATTAGCAGAGCTCCACATAACTCATCTATTCATATATCTATTCCTGACAGGAATGTAAAGCTCTGATCGGATAATTCACCTTTACTTTTGGGAAAAAAACCTAGAAGAACTCCCTAGGTACTGACAGGCAGCTTGTTGGCTGAGTTTAGCAGGAGGGAAGCCTACATTTAATCAGTTCTGCCCTCATTACTGCTTTCACTGGAAATTATTATAGTTGGCTGCAGGGGACAAGAGGATAATTTGTCCAGCCAAGAAAAGAAATTAAGTACTGAAACCCCCAAAATTATAACATTGCAATATGATTATATGAGAAGATTAACCATCTCAAAAATAGGACAGAAAAATTTAGTGGGACCGCAACAAAGCAAAACAAAACACAAAGGAGTAGAAAAAATACTGGAGTTTATGTACCATTTCCCACTTCTGAGACCAAATCCTTTGTAGAAATACCTATTATGAACTTGCATGTACATTTTGTTATAATTCTCCATATGCTTTATATTCCTTTATGTAAACATTTACATACACTGTTCGGCACTCCATTAAAAAAGGCATTTACAAAACAGACATTGTTTGTACCACTTTCCAACAAGCTGAAACGCCTGAAGCACTGCACTCCATTTGGTAGATACATAATAGTGTGTTCTAATTTTTACCTGAAATAGATAACCCAGAGATTTAAAATGCCACTGGGATCAATATATTGTTGAAATGTGCTTTTAAGATAGGACCATTTAAGAAGAATCATGCCAAATAAAGTCAAGGATTTCCGATATAATTATAATATTAAATCATAAAAGCTGTCTTTGGATTCTTTTATGGATCTTGGCAAAACCAAGTCATTTCAGAGTTAAGATTGAAACTATTTTTAAAATTTCATAGTACTACTGTATTGGGTCTGGCTGAGATGGAGTTAATTCTCCCCAGAGCAGCCCTCATAGAGCTGTGCTCTGTATTGGTAGCTAGAAAGGTGTCGGTAACACACCAGAGTTTTGGCTGCTGCCGAGCAGTGCTCCCACAGCATCAAGGCTCTCTCTCCAACATTTCCCCCCCCAGCAGGCTGGGGCTGGGCAAGATTTTGGGAGGGGACAGCCAAGACAGCTGACTCAAACTGCCCAAAGGGATATTCCATACCATACGATGTCTGCTCAGCAATAAAACCTAAGAGAAAGGAGGAGGAGGGGGGCCATTCATTATTACTATGTTTGTCTTCCGCAGCAACCACTACGTGTACTGAAGCCCTTCTTCCTGGGAAGTGGTTGGACATTGCCTGCTGACGGGAAGTACAGAATAAATCTTTTGTTTTCCTTTGCTTCCACACATGGCCTTTGCTTTTGCTTTATTAAACTGCCTTTATCTTGACCCATGAGTTTTTTTCCATCGTATTTTCTCCCCATGCTGTCTGCTGAAGAGGGGAGTGACAGAGCAGCTTCGGTGGGTGCCTGGCATCCAGCCAAGGTCAACCCACCACAACTACACATTCATGTTAAGATAGCTTGAAGAGTCCTTGGTTCTTAGAGACATAGATGTCTACAAGGGCAAAGTGATGATAAATAAGAAAGAAAGTGCCTTAAGGGAATAAGGTCGATAATAAGATTTTTTTTAAAGGAAGTATTCACGTACTTAAGTATATATATACAAATGCAAGGTATTTGGGCAATAAATAACCCAGATGAGCTACCAGTAGTGACTGCTTTGAGCTGTAAAAATCAGATTCAGATGCCATATGCCCCAAAGTTTAAAGAGTCTTCAGATGTTACTTCTGGGGTTAGTTTCATCAGTAACACCAGATGAACTAAATGACAGATGGCCTGAGCTAGGGATCATAACTGAGCCCAGGTAAGAAAGCTTAACTAAAAATATTTCTTCAAGAAGATATTATATAGAAGAAATAGAGGAAAAACAAAGAAGGGAAGTGTTGCTAAGTTACTCTGAAGGCTATTCAGACAGCTTTTTCTTTGCAACAAACATAGTGTTATTGCAAAAATACCTCTTTTATGAATCCTTTGGTCTGTTCAAACTGTTTATGTTTCCTTCTTGGTATGGCGTATATATCACCTGCTGCTAAACATCACCTAACCACTCAGTGTTAGGTAAAGGGCTATGCCTCCATGCCTATGGGATGACCCAGTGCTCTGCCCCCCCAGACAGGACTAGCTGCCCTGGCTACTTCTGTCCCCATGGCTGCCCGTTATTAATTTAATTGCCCATTATTATTGCCCATTATTATTGTAATTAGAGTATTGCAATACTCTGAGTGGCCACCTGCAGAGCTTGCCCCCCTTCACAGATTTGTCCATACACCAGCTCGGTGACAGTCACCAGGCTGCTCATTGAATGTGCGTGGGCAGCCGTGGTCTCCCAAGTCCTGCAGAACACAGCTTGTCCTGAGGCTGCACTGGTAGGCTTTTGGTCTGCAGTCCAGTCAGGCTGGTGTGAAGGGCAATACAAATCTACTCAGGGGTGAGTGTATTTTCCTAGAATTTTAGGGGGGTGGCCAGTGCCACGACTTTTGTCAGCATGTTCTGATGCCACTGCATTTACACACAAACCTGTGCACAGATGATTAACCATTAGCACAGTGGCAGAGAAGCTGTGCTAAGGATACACACTTGCAGTCTGTTACAGCGTAAGTTCCTTCAACTAGACTGTTCTGTTCCCAAGTCTACTGGACCATTCTGCTCCTGCTAGCTCTCTTGGCAGTGATCTCTCTGTACCTGCACCTAGAGCAATTCCTGACATGGTACTTACCTTACAGATCTTTGGGTCTACTTATCTGGAGGTCTCTTGAAGGACACACATTTGCCTACTTATTCATTTCTGCAAGATTTGTCTACTTATTCATTTCTGCTACAAGAGTAAGCTGATTCTTCTCATATGAATTTATTCTGGGATTCCTCTTTCTGACCAGCTCATGACATCAGGAGATATTACTCCTTCAATGCAAAGCCCTCTGCCCTAGCTCTCTGGGCGACCAGAGATTCTTCTCATGAAACCAATCCCTTCCCTGCCCCTACCTTAACTCTAGCAGAAAGACATGAGATAGATACCTCAAAGTTCATGACCCTAAGCGTCTATGATTCCTCTGGGTCCCATGTGGGTATCTTTGGACTAGATTCCTTATTATCCATAACACATGCAAGGTAATAAGTTTCCCACAGGCTGCAGTAGTTGTGCTCTCGCAGTATGACGCTGAAGCTGTAAGCTTTATGCAGAGGGTGTAGCAGAAGGGTGTAAGACCTGCTGGAATACTCCGGAGCATCAGCACAAGCACTGCCAGTATGACCTCTTAGAAACCTTCTCATCCTATCCACTGCAGTTGTCCCTGGAGCTACCTAACCACTCCCAGTGTTAGTTTGGGGTAAGACTTTGCCATCCACTCCAGATGGGAGCCCAAAAGTGATCCTACATACATGCAGAATTAACAGTTTGGAGAACAGGACCTTGATGTGCACCAGGGACTGGTCCAAGCTGAGAGTGCCAACCTGTGTATAGTCTATAATGGGCTGCAAAACGGTACCTGTAATTTGTAATGTAGGATGAACCCAGGACAGGCTCTTCTCCCTAGCACTTTTTTTTCTATTCTGTTTTCCATGTGTGTTTAGGTAATTATTTTAAGAATATAGAACAAAACTTCATCATGACAGAAACTGTGACAGACCTCCTGATTCTGTGGCTCAAACCTAGATAAATGCCCTTGATCAATGCCTTTGGTAACTTCACCATTGTGTATTTTAGCTTTGCCAGAAAAAATCTCAAGAAACTCACAAGCAAAGACACTGAAAAATAAAAGGCGTGATGCCTAATGGCATAGCTGAGGAAGGCAAATGTTCTCTGATTTCAGTGATCTTTGAACATCCTCTGTTTATTTTGACGTAAATTATTATTTTAATTGATGATATGAATGAAAAGCTAAATGCAAACATGTTACATTCTAAAACAGTACAAAAATGGGAGGCATTACAGACGTCAGTGAGGATCAAGGAAAAAAACCACAAAGTGACAAAGAGAGTTTTTAATTCTAAAATGTCTGCGGGTAACCAACAGAAGTTCATTCAGCCTTTGAAAATGCAAGCTAATGTGTCTGAGAAAAAATAAACTCAGACACAAGTATTCTGTAGAAGGAAATAGCATATTTGAAGACCAATAAAGCATAACATTCTTTAGGGAGACAGTGGACAGCAAAATAGATATCATCATGTAATCTAATATACTGAAAAAGGAAGACCAGACAGTTTGAGGCTAGAAAATGCCTTGTTTGTGTTTCAAAATGGTTTATCTGTCATTCCTTGTCATTCTCAGGTGAAGGTGACTGTCTTGTTCCACAATGAGCAGAAGAGATTGAAAGTAAAATACTTGGTTAAATACTTAGTATATTTATGCCAGGAAGATATTTACAGATTGTAGTAATTTCAGAAATGAAGGGACAGTCTAAATCCTTGTTTCCTACACCCTGGATCTTCATAAAAGAGACAAGGTACCCAGACCTAATGTATAACATGTAACCTGTTATAATATGTATTTCATAAAAGATGTTATAAAATATGGAATAACATACAATTATGTGATTTGATATAAAATAATAGATTAACATATACAAGGAAAACTATATACAGTGGAACATCAAATCATATATATAATTATATTTTAATGCTATATAATACCTCTTGTGACTTAACTTCTCAATCTAGAAAAGTACTTGTTTAGTAAATTGGTTCTACTGAAGTAGTTTATTGGATGAATTTTCTCAAAGTTCTCAAGAATTCTGCTGTATCATACTGTAAATTTAAACAATCCATATTTAGTGAAACACTAAGCAAGCTGAGATAACATTAATGAGAAGGAAACGAGCCTTATCAGAAAAAAAGTCTAGACATAGATGTCTAGACATAATTCCTGGAGAAATTAGGATGAGGAATAGTTAGCATATGGAAAACAAACATATGGGAAACTTGAGACCACCACTGTGTAAATAATTGATATTTTGTTTCACTAGAGTTTGAGTGATTTTGAGGGGGAGAAGTCCTAACCTGTGACCTTAAGGAAACCGAAAACTAGAATCGGAAAAATGCTGCAAACCTCATTTCTATTAAGGCTGAGAGGATGTTTAGAAGAGACAGTGATTGCTACTCAATAGCTGTCACTTCAGAAAGTGAGATGTGCGGAATAAATTAGACATATTTAAGCTGTTAGAGGTGACAATGTGCTTATGTGAATCTTTCTTTGTAATCCATTTGCACACTGATATGAACTTTTAGATTAATATCTAATACATTGTTTGGAAGTACTGCTTTTTGACACTGTATTTGCTACAGATAACAGGTAATCCCAAGAGACAATGTAGCAGGGCTCAAAACACAGCTGAACCCACCAAGGAAGTACAATTAGTGAAGGTGGTCTCTCCATCCCAGAGGGACCAATCCTGCCTTCACTCTGGCAGGGAGTGCATTGCAGCATCCCACAAGTGAGAAGGCACATGTCAGCCCCTGGAAAGAAATGCCAGACAGACGACTGGCCAATGGCACAGGTCCTTGAACCACACCTACCCTGCTCTCAGCTGTCTTTTCTACAACTGGTGAAACTTGTAAAAGTATAAAATAAATCCAAAAGTGAAATAAAAAAGCAACAAATCTTTCATTAAAAGGTACTAAATATTGAATATCAAATACTGAATATCAAAGTATGGGCATGGATTCAGCTCATTTAGTGCTAGCCAACTGACAGACTACAGTAATGTAGTTTAATAATCAGGTTTCCACTAAAATCAATGATAGGAGACAGGAATGTGTAGACTATGACTGATATAGTCTGAAAAATATTCTTAGAGAAGTGAAACAAATTGCACAGTGGAGGAACACTACCTATAAAGATTACTACAAAAGAAGTTTAGAAAGCTAGTTTATATTAGAAACCCAAACTTCAACAAGTCTAAATTGAGGCAAATTATTCATTTTTTAAGAATATTCCCATGCTAAACAGTATTTGCTCCAGAATATAGTAATTATGTATTTCATTTAAATAAAAGTTTTAATATGTATCCATCCCTTTTGAAGCAGACAATAATCTACAGAGAAAAATGCAGAAATCATTTTTTAATAAACACGGGTGGAAAATTGTGCAATAGCCTTGTCTTAATAAGGGACCTGACATACACTGAAAATATGTTGTTTGGTTGGTTTTTTGGTTTGTTTTTTTTGGGGGGGGTTGGTTTTTGGTTTTTTTCACAAAAGTAGATGTAGGTTTGCTAGAAAATCAGGTACTTTCAAGTTGTAACTTGATACATTAAATTCAGTATTAACAGTTTCTTAGGTCTAGTTGTTTTAACTAGCAATGAGGTACTATAAGGATGGGGAGGAAAGGGGAGGCAGAGGAAAAAGAAGCTATTCTGGCAAAGGAGGTCAATGTCAGAAGGGCTTCTAAATCCAATTCAGAAAAACAGAACAAAATGCTTGCATCACTAACCATACAACAATGTGTAGCCAGTTGAATGACCTGGAAAGAGGCTTTAATTATTTGCTAAACTGCATCAGACTGAGATATACAAAACAGTCAGATGTGCCTTGTAAGAAAACACAACAGTATAAACGTTACAAAGGCAATACAAAATTACCTATCTGTAGAACAATGCAGAATGCTGACCATGCTGGCTCTGATCCTGAAAAGCATTTAAGCATGTAATTGATTTTAATCGTGCAGGTCTCCATTCTTGTTTAACATGGCTTGAGACTCAAGCTTATGTCTTTCAATACTTATGGAATCAAGGTCTTAAGTAACATCTTTCAGTAAATGACAGTAAAGACATCACATGCTTCTGTTTACATTAAAACAAATGGTTTTGGCAATGAATCAAACTCAACATTATTATGAGACTTTCATTAAATGCAATTGCTTTCAGATCACATCCAAAGAACTGTAGGGAAGTGTCAAACTAGCATTTGGGATAAAAGTGCATGACAGCTGAAGGCTCTCAGGTTGTCAAAGCATGTTATGTCTGGTAAATCATTAAAAAAAAAAAAAAGAGGTTTTATTGAAGCCTTGGGGAAGTGTCTTTAAAATACCTCATCTTTCCTTTTTGCGAATACTTTGGTAAATGCCAACTGAAATGATTATGTATTTGAAATTGCATTTGTTAACCCAGGCATGGTTTTTAACTTTTTTTTCTCCCCATGGGCATATGATCTACATCCTCAGGCATCTTATAGTCAAGTCTATCATAGGTTCCTTGAGTCCTACCTACAAGAGTCATAATTAAAAAAAGACAGCTTCAGTTTCATACTTACCTACAAATGCTGGTTTTTACCCTTCAGAGGAAATGGAGGTGGGATAATCTCTCTTTAACAACTTCAAAACCTCCACCTTGTGACACAGTTCCTTGGGAAAAAAAAGAAAAAAACCCTTCATGTTTTAAAAGGTTACAGTCTTGAGTGTTGAATGTATGTATGTATGTATGCGTGCATCTGCTGATTTTCTTTTCTCTTTTTCTATCAATACTTTTTTCTTTGTCTCCTGTTTTCTGTCCAGCATATGAAATGCTACATCAGATGCTTTTATCTAAAAAAGGAGAAGAAAGAGCATACATACTTAGAAGTCTGTAAGTTTTTAGAAATAATGAAACAATGTACTTAGCAAAAAAGACAAAATAGTTGAAAATATCAGGAAATGCTATTGTTTTTATTTTTTCATGGTAGAAACGTATTTTAAAAAAAAAAGCATTTTCCTGAGATTGGCGGCTGTCTTTCCCCACTTTGAAAAATGGTTAATAAAGAAGATTGTTACTTTCATTTGAAGAATGCTTAGGCATATTTAAATGTAAAAGTAGATATACTTCAATGAAAAAGTCTATTAAAAGTTATGTGGTCAATAATAAAATGCCCAAGATTAAGTAATGCAACTTGTTTCACAACATTCTAAGCCATTAATGTGTTGCAGTTCTTATTCAGTCTATTATTTTAGATATTATGAAAACCATATACTATTTCATAAGCTTCTTACGGTTACTTGCAAATCATACATTGCTACAGAACTAGCAAATAGACATTGCTAGGGAGCCAAATTTCAAACCATTTATGAGGTAGACTTGCTCCACTCTGCTGTCATACAGGCATTTTAGTCAGATACCTGTGTCAGATTGCCCTGAACTTCTCTGACATGACACGGAGGTGGACATAACTGAATAAGTGTTTCAGCCTAACCCTCATATTCAGATGCTCTGAGTGAGGAAGTAAATATTTTCTATAATTTCAACAGCCAGTCCTTTTCAGTCCCCTTATTCTTTTCTTGATTAGTGATATCTCTCATTTCTCGTTCTGTGACGTATCCAAGCAATAGTAAAATGTCATTTATTGCTTTCTTCCTACGTGCAAAAATGAGGAAACTTTAAGCACTAAAGATGAATCTTTCTTTCTTCTTTATCTTCTAGTGGATTTAAATCAACATCTTCAAAGACCTGACAGGATTCAGATAATTCTGAAGACAATTTTTCCTGATTACTATGGAACAAAATGTATCTCTCACTTTAGTTGTTCTTACCTGCTCTCACCGAGTTCAATTACGTATATTCATCTCATTAAAATTTGACCAGTTTTCTCAAAAAATGCCCCCTCAAACCCCAGCTGTAAGCAGTACTTTCTACATACTACTTGTTCTTGTAATAGCTAAAATGGATGTCATAGACTCATTCGGCCCTTAAAAATCTGAGGTCAGAGAAACTGGACTGCAGCTTTTAACACCATACAGCATCACTGATGTGTACAGAGAGTTCTGGGCAAAAAGCAGAATTTGATACGTTTAGTGTAATGGACATCAGTCTGTATCGTATATCTAGATGTGATCACCCAGATCCTTCTTTCAGCAGCAGCTTGCAGTTACACTAAGTTATATGTTAACGTTAAACTGCAACCCCAAGCCAAAGTTTCAGAATCCCTTTAAGCAGGCAACTAAGACTATGAAAAAATCGGCTGAAGCACTGCTGTTCAACTGCTGCCAACACAGGTCCTCAGGCAGCCGTTCAGGGAGTTCACTCAGAAAACTTTTTCTGGGTAAAAAATACCATGATTTAAGAAAAATAAAATAATAATATAAAAAAATCTAAATTTTACACAGTTCCTACAGCTAGTTCACCACACTGCCACATTAATTCCTGCAAAAATTCAAGGAGGAAATCCATAGGTCAGAAATATCAACAGGGAGAAGTACACATTGTCTTTTAACAGCTCACTGAGCCTTTAATACTACAGCATTAGTTATATTAGCCCTTATTTAGAGTAACACTAATGAAAATCTTGAGAACAACCTATATTAATATTAGTTCAAGTAACCGAAAATGGTCTCAACATCATACTCTCTGCTGAAAATAACTATTCCATAATGAGGAACACTAGCTTCCAAATAGAAAATGATGGTCCTGTTATTGGAGAGTTTAGATCCAAGAAAAAATTGGTCTTCATTTTAGAAGGTAAATAATACCAGCCAGGTCAATTTTAAAAAATTTTTCACCTTTAATCCAATTCCCAAGGACTTAATCTCTCTTTTACAAGACTTAATCTCTCTTTTACTCATATTTCACAGACCTGCTCAGAGAACAAAAGATGGTTATCTTGTCCTGAAAGCTACTACGTCTTTAGGAAAACAATAATCTGTTAGATAATCTCGATACTTTTTGAAAAGATCTGTTCACAGAGGATTTGACAAGAGAATTCATGCTTCAAATTTTTTGTCTTTATCTACGCTTTATATACAATCATTATTCTTTTTTTTTTGGGTTTTTTTTTGACAGAGGCTGTGTGCTTATTTAACAAAAAAAAATATTCTGGTGCACATATTATTCAACAATTTTAAAACTAATCTTGAAAGATAATAGGTGTGATCATAAGTGTTCAAGAATTATCCTGTGATACAGGCTGAACATAGGGTGTTAATAATTATGCATTAAGGAATGGAGGCGGAATTGAAATTTTAGCATATCTTATTCTTATATTTCCTGTCAGAATTGAGAGCTTGTTTCATGTGGCCTGCGTGGGATTTTTAAGCCCATCTGAGATGTTTAGGTGTCCCAGAATCCCTGTGACTATCATATGACAGTTAATCAGCTTCATAAATTTCATCTTTGGGATTTCTTTTGATCTTTGCGTTTCCTCCTAGCTAACAGCTCTTTGGGGAGCATTACCCTTAAATACTGAGGACAGAAACCAAAATTTTCTTTCAGGATTCCTCCTTTATTTATTTTCCTTAGGCCTTCTGCTAACACAGATTAAAAGCAGTAATCTAATTTATGGGATTTCTACAGACTCACAGGGAGGAAGACTATAACAGGATATTAATGTTTTCCTCATATGCAAATGCAGTAAAATGAGAAGGTTGACTTTCTTTCTTTATTCCCTTTCTTTTTCCAATGTATGTTGTAGGAGGAAAGCTATTTGATACTATAGTTTTGTATGATTCAGAGCTATGACTCACCGGGAACTGAACTCTTTAAAAAGCTTCTTATTCATGAGACTGTTGTTGTTTATATACCTAGTGAAATCTCTAAATTTGAGGTATATATGAAAAAGAAAAGCTTTAGGGTGGACCCAAGGGATTTTTTTATTTTACTTGTATCTTTATCTTTGTTTCAGAACAAAAAAGGTAGTACTTATTTTAGTTTTCACTTATGCTACCATTTTCTGTAACAGCCAGTGCTGTGACAGGATGCTAAAACAGTTAATGTTGAAGAAACAGAAAGCACAAAATATATTAACACATTAAAAAACCCATAAAATGTCGCCATTAGAAAAAGACCAGGCAATAAAACCCTTTTTTGTTGCCTCTTTCTGTAATATGGGAAGTTTACTTTTTCTTCCTCGGGAAAAGCTAGTCACTAATCTTAATTACATTCCCTAAAAAGACTGTTATGGAAAAGCAGAGTATATTAAATGAAGCAGACTATCACATTCTTTCATAGGAACAAAGAAGGATTATCCACAGTTCATCAAAATGTTCTCTTCTGTACCATATTATGTTGTAATGATTAAAATAAATTTCAGTATGTGCTTGATAGAACCTTAGAGGTCATGTTAAGGGTAATAGTAGGAAAAAAATTCTGATAGCCAAATTAAGAGGAAGCATAATCTCATAGGTCAGGCACTGAAATGAGATCTGGAAGACTGCTTCCATATACCTTTATTCTTCTGCATAAAACTGGGTTCAAAAGCAAAATCATCTCCATGTCCTTTTCCATTTTGTTTGCATTTTCTTTGATGCAAAAGCTATTTGCATCTAAAATCTCAACAAGGACTGAGTAAGCATCAGGCACTAACTTAGACAACTCTCCGTATTTTTAATTACAAAATACTAAATTGTTAGATGGCCTTTTGCATTACTGTTGTCCGGTACGTGTGCTGCACGATGTGAACTACTTGTATACTGTCCTCTTCAGCAGGTTTGTAATAAGTTCTCATTCAGCTTAACTATGCAGACCATGAGCTAGCTAGAAACTGGACTTCACTTCTTAAAACTGAATTCATGAGAAGCCTGTCTAAATTCTTTCATAGTTTGAGCACAGGGGAGGCTGACATCCCTATTTCACTGTAGTTATACATCACAGGAGAGAGAAGCAGCCCTCTATGGATGAGCTCCATTGAGGAGAGCTCATTGCCTATACCCTGGTCCTGCTGACTTTGCGGGGGAGGACTGGAAGGTGTCAGCACAGATATAGGACTTGGGGAAGATACAGGGGTGACAGAGGCTCTGAATGGAGGTTTCTTTCTTCTTTCCTTCCTACAGCTCATTCCATCCAGTTCCCCTGTCCTCAATTGCCCTGGGGCATGTGGGAGCGGTTATAAATTCTGGGAACTACCCAGCTCATGCTACAAGTGAAAATGCTGCCGTTCAATTGCCTGTGCCTTGAAGGCAGCTCTGGCTGATAGACAATACTGGGCTTTGAGCACTATGGTCTGTACAGAAGTTACGGCAAGATCTAAAAATACTACTGGAGGCAGAATACAAGGAATGAAGATCTCAATAAAGCACCATGTTTGCCAGCATGGCAGTGAAACTTCACACAATCCTACAGAGTCCGTGCACTCTGACTTCACATAGACTCCAGAATTTTTGCCTCTGAGAAATATCCAAACTAATGCAGAAGTTGTTTATTTTGTATTCTTTTTATTTTGTGTTTGTACTGTGAGGCAGTAGCTACTTTTTGAGGTGTTACATTAATGTTTTTATCACCAACATATATCTGATAAAAAGTAAAAGCACGCCCTTATTCTTTGGCCACAATAGTATATTTTAATGATAATTTTGGAAGTTCAATGTTACAGCAAACATCCAGAAATTTCCTTTAATGCAGAAGTTCAGTTAATGTGATTTCTTTTCAGTCATCTCATTAACACCTGCTTTAAGATTTAGACCTATGACTCTACCACAAAAACCTTTTTTAATTCTACATGCTTACTCATGATGTCAAGGAAAACCACAAGAAAAGTAATGAGATGTCTTCAACTAGAAATCCTCAGAGAATTTACATTTTTTTCAGTGAGTTATCCTCATCAATCTCTGAGAGGGTACCAAAACTGACAAACATGAACGGAGAATGTCTGTGTATTACCAAGCAATGCAGTCAGAATTCAGGAGAGAAATCTCTTGTAAAATTAATTAAAGTTCCAAAGCTCAACTGTAAACTATGTAGACAAACCTTTAATTTGATATGACTGAAGGTAGTCTTGCTTTAGTCTGGAATAGCATATTTTGATTTGTTACATTTGCAGAGTTCTCTGGAGTTAAAAAAATCTTTCAGAGTTGGGTTGGGTTTGATTCTTGGTTTATTCAGAGCAGTTATGAATGGTTGGTAACATTGAAATTTTGCTCACTACTGATGCAAAATACTTTACAGTGGTATATAGAGGATTAAAAACATTATATATAATTTATTGTGAGGATGTGGCATGTGATGTTTGGGAGTTATTCAGGACAGTAATATCACCTACCAGAGAAGCTACAGTAGATAGGCGATGAACAGGTTGAGAGCTATGGGTAAAAATTAGAGGCCAAGCCAACAGTAGTTGGTGTTTACTACAGGCTGCCCGATCAAGGGGAGCCTGTTGACAAAGCGTTCTTACTCCAGCTATGGGAAGCATCACCCTTGCAGGGACTGATCCTGCTAGGGGACTTCAGTCACCCTGACATCTGCTGGAAAAGCAGCACAGCAAACTGTAAGCAATACAGGAGACCCTTGGATTGCATCAAGGATAATTTCTTAATCCAGGTGATAGACAGCCCAACCAGAGGAGAAGCATTACTAGACCTGTTGCTTACCAACACAGATGAAGGAATTAGAGGTCAAGATTGGTGGCAACCTGGGCTGCAATGATCATGCCCTGGCGGAATTCACAATCTTGAGGGTTACGGGCCAGCAGAAGAGTAAAGCCAAGACCCGGAATTTTAGGAGATGGAACTTTCAGTTGTTTAAGTAATTAGTGGATGCGACCCCCTGGGAAACTGCCCTCAGGGGTAATGGAGCTGAGCAGAGCTGGTAGCTCTTTAAGGATGTTTTTCCTGGAGTGTAAGAGCTCTCAATTCCCATGTCAGGCAAAAATCAGGCAAGGGAGGTAGGAGACCAGGACAGGCAGGTAAGGACTTTCTGGTCAAACTAAATTGTAGAAGGAAATGCACAGGCAGTGGCATCAGGGACACGTATCCTGGGAAGATGCGTAGGGATGGGATCAGAAAAGCTAAGGCACAACTGGAGCTGAATTTGGCGAGGGATGTTAAGAATAACAAGAAGAGCTTCTACAGGTACATTGGTCAGAAAAGTAAGATTAAAGAAAATGCACCACCCCAATAAATAAGAGAGGAGAACTAGTGACAACCAACATCAAGAAGGCTGAGGTACTCAACTACTTTTTTTTTTTCTGCAGTTTTCAATGGTAATCACTCTTCCCACATCTCTCAAGCCCTGGAACCTCAAGCCAGAGACTGGGGAATTGTAGTCCCTCCCATCCTAAGAGAATATTAGTTTTGAGACCACCTGAGGAACCTGAACATACACAAGTGCATGGGACCTGACAAGATGCATCCCAGGGTCCTGAGGGGATTGGCCGATGTAGGCACTCAGCTGTTCTCCATCATATTTGAGAAGTCATGGCACTCAGGTGAAGTCCCCAGTGACTGGAGAAAAGGAAATATCACACCCATTTTCCAAAAGGGTAATAAAGACAACCCTTGGAACTACCAACCAGTCAGGCTCACCTCCATGCCCAGTAAGATCATGGATCAGATCCTCCTGGAAGGTATGTCAAAACATATGGAAGAAAAGGAGATGATCAGAGACAGCCAACATGGCTTCACCAAGGGCAAATAGTGTCCAACTAATCTAGTGGCCTTCTATGATGACGTGACTGCATCAGTGGACAAAGGAAGAGCTATGGATGTTATCTACCTGGACTTCTGTAGGGACTTTGATATGGTCCCCCACAACATTCTTACTGCTAAATTGGAGAGATATGGGTTTGATGCATGAACTGTTAGATGGATAAAGAATTGGTTGGATGGCTGCTTCCGAAAAGTTGCAGTCACTGGCTCAATGTTCAAGTAGAAACCAATAATGAGTGGTGTCCCTCAAGGGTCCATACTGGGACCAATACTATTTAAGATCTTCATCAACGATATGGACAGTGGGATCGAGTGTACCCTCAGCAAGTTTATGGATGACACCAAGCTGAGTGGTGCACTTGATTCACTTGAGGGAAGGGATGCCATCCATAAGGACCTTGACAGGCTTGAAGCATGGGACCATGTGAACCTCCTGGAGTTAAACAAGGCCAAGTGCAAGGTCCTGCACCTGAGTTGGGGCATTCCACAGTATTGATACAGACTGGGGGATAAATGGATTGAGAGAAGCCCTACAGAGAATGACTTGGGGATACTGGCAGATGAGCCGACAATGTGTGCTTGCAGCCCAGAAAGCAAATTGTATCCTGGGCTGCACAAAAAGAAGCATGCCCAGCAGGTTGAGGGACATGATTCTCCGCTCTATTCTGTCTTGGAAACCCCACCTGGAGTACTGCATCCAGTTCTGGGGTGCCCAGCACAAGAAAGACATCGACCTGTTGTTAGAGCAGATCCAGAGGAGGGCCACAAAAAATGATCAGAGGGCTTGAACACCTCTCCAATGAGGAAACTCTGAGAGAGGGATCAGACTTTGTTCAGCCTGGAGAAGAGAAGGCTCCAAGGAGACCTTATTGTAGCCTTTCACTATATAAAGGAGGCTTATAAGAAACATGGAGAAACACTTTTTACCAAGGCCCGTAGCAGCAGGACAAGGGGCAATGGTATTAAACTGAGAGAGGGTAGGTTTAGGCTAGATATTAGGAAGAAATTCTTACTGTGAGGGTGGTGAGGCACTGGAACAGGTCGCCCAGAGAAGTTGTGGATGCCCCATCATTGAAAGTGTTCCAGGCCAGGCTGGATGGGGCTTTGAGCAACCTGACCTAGTGAAAGATGTCCCTGCCCATGGCAGGGTGATTGGACTAGATGTTCTTTAGAGGTCCCTTCCAACCCAAACCATTCTATGATATTAACACAAATTATGACAACAGTATTTTTCATTGACCTTATAAAGGGAAAATTCCCCTTCCTTTGTAGGAAGGGGGGAAACACCAGAAACAAATCACTGTTCATGAAAATGATGATCCAATTTTGGTACAAAAACATAGAAATATTAAGAAGGAAAAGTGCTGACTGAAGAAGAATGTTTGATCTCTAAGCTGAGAAATAAAAACAAACTGAAATAAAAAGTGGCTTAGTGAATGGAGTGAAACTGAGGTTACACTGCAAGTTGCCTGTAGGCACCATGGCTAAATGCACTTTCATGGCAAATAGATGTAGCCTTCCATATTCTCACCCTTTAAGTCCAAATTCTATCAGTTTTGTTCTCCACCCAAACCTGGGGTTTTTACTGTTTGTTTGGTTTTAGTTTGCATTCCTTCTTAAATTTCAGAAGAAAAAAAAATCTTTCCAAAGATTATTTAGCACAGAAAAAAACCCCTGCGTAATAAGATGTTGATTAAGCTAAAGAATTCTTTAAAACAGTGTTTATTGTAAATATAACCATATTTACACTATTTCCATTCTTTTTACCTTTTAATAAGCACTCTCAATTTGAAAGGAAGCATAAAGTTGCAGTCCTTTCAGGAACTGCATTGGACTGCAGTAGAAAAATTAAGCTTGAACTGGCATCTGAATTGGACCAGCTGAAGGTCTCTTTTTGTATTGGACTTGAGTGGTAAAGTCTTTTCTGTTCTGATAAGAAGATTTTAAAATCTTTCCTCTTCTGCACTGAAACAAAACAAAGATCTTGCAGTACTTTTTTAACACCTGCTTAACCCTGTATCTGCAATTATTCTATGTATTATACAATTGGGCTAAAGATCGTGATGTTTTATTCATCATTTCCTTTTTGTCCTGTGAGACATTTCTCATGATCTATTTCCTTAAAAATGGAAGATGTCAGGGTTATTTATCACTGATTATTCATAATTAATTAGTCTTAATAACATGACCACACATTTATTAAGTCACTGTCAACTCCATATGTAGGAAACTTCTAAATATTGCTTATGTAAAAAAACCTAGTTCATTTCTCAGGTGGCAAGTAGACTGTTTTCTGAAAGTTTAACAGAATACTGTTGTTTATCTTGTATGAAAATTATTCCAATGTGCTTGCAAATTGAAATCTATTTTTCCATAGAATAAGTGAAACTCACACATTATTCCCTCTAAAACAAAAAAAATATCATGACCAACTTCACAGTAAGAGTTGAATTTGACATTATTAATAGAATGCATTGCATTTTATTTCTGAAATTTTTAATTTAATTTTGTTTTGATTTGTTACTAACTTGAGTCTTTAAATGCTATCTCAGAAGTAAATACTGTCAAGCGTAATAAAAGCAATAGTATTTTATGTCTTTGTTTAATATTAAAATTCTCTTCTCAAATTAATCTTTTATTGCTTTAACACTATGCAACTTCTAAATATTAGAGTATGGAGAGCTGAACAAATCCAAATATGCTGTGCTATAATTTAACAGGCACAGTGGGTAAAAAAATCAGAAGAAGAACTTAAATGTTTTACATCTGTATTATAAATATTTATTTCACTATCACTGAATCCCTACTTGCATTCCCTTCTCTAATATCCCACATATTCAAGGTTGCCAGAACATTTACCCCACTTACTAGGCCAATATACTACACCCAGATACTAATAGCAAGAGGGTTTTTTACCCAATCATGGCCCTTTTTTCAATATTTTCTCTTTAAATAATGCCAGATATTCAAGTATAGTGGCACTATAATTAATAAAGCACAAAATTTATAATTTGCTATGGTATTTACCTTCCTGATAGCAACTGATGCAAGCTACTGTTACATCCTCCTCATATACATCTGAAAGCTGGCTTTTCAAAACTAATTACAATATAGAGAACTGTAAACTAGAGCAGAGAAGGGATGACCACTACAAGCATCAGCCTGTGGTGAATATCAACTAGGGGTAGAAAGGCCTTTATACTCCCAGCTCTTCTTGTTACTGGCGAGAGAAGGAGGCTGCAGGTCACCATGGTCAGAAGAACAGGACACAGAAACAGCTTTAATGACTTAGTGAGAGAAATGAGATTACCCTGGAAGCAAAATGTCTATTGTTCTGATGTTGGACATTTACTTTTTCTGTTGTTCAATAATTTAATGACAGTTGATAAAGATCACAAAACAAGTGAGATGCTTTTGCATGTCAGGTAAAGAAGAATTCATAATTCTGTGTATTTCCCTTGCTGCCTCCTACAGGAAATTAACATAATGCTGCAGCTGTGGGAACAAGAATCATAGGGCCATTCATTAGGAGAGAAAATAAGAGGAACGTAACTCTAGGACTTTATGATTAGGGAAATTACCTAGGAATAGCAACATCTTGTTTCTACTTTCTGGTCTTCAGGCAAGGAAGCTTTGTGACTGGCATGAGGATCAAATGCTGCCATTTCTCAACTTCCTGTTGTCTTTCAAGCTTAATTGTAGTCACATAAAAAAGTCAATCTTTCTCAAGATATAATGCAAGCATCCCACTTATCCCCACTGCTCTGCAGAATCCAATACTTTAACCACACAGATGATACGGTCTTCCTCTGTGTGTCATTTACAAAGGAGAGGGCCTGCTAATGATGACCTAAGACGACTCTATGCTAGCTGCAGATCACTTCCTTTCTTTTGCTGGGAAGTACTCAACTGTCTTTCACATGTGGTGGGTCTTTTTCTATAGAAAACTTCAGAACATTGTTTCTTGTATTGCCCTAGTAGGAGCTGCTCTCAATGCTTTAGGTATGAGGTACTGTCAGCTACAAAAAATATATAACTTTTCCCCCTGGATAGGTTCATTTTAGGATTAATCTCGACTCTCAAGATACTCCCCTAATTTGGCATAAAATGTATTTCACCAGCAAACATAAAGATCTTACTCAAAACAAGCTAAGTCAGTGAGAAACATTTCGTTTACTTTATCTGGTTCATTACATGACTGCTGGTGACAGCAAGTGGCAATCAAAAATAGTATAAAGTGTCAATTAATAAAAAAAACCTCAAAAACACTTTTTAAACTTTTTTCAAATATGTCTTCATTCTGTTTTGCCCATCATGGCTGTCAAGTTCGGTATGGTTACTAAGATTTCTCTCAGCCCTGCAGCACCAATGATAAGTATTTGATAAGGAAAAAAGCTCTCTTATTTTTTAGCTGTTCTGTCAAATTATATTTAATCTCTATTGACCAAGAGCTCTTCAGCCTCTGGTAGAAAATTTGCTTGTAAAATTACCATAGTGATGTTAAGCTCAAAGCTATTTCTGAAGTATAGATCCAAGCTCATGGAATGCCTCCTTTTTGTTCTGAAAACTTAATGGGAAGCCTATGTCATCAGTGAGCCCCGCATGGCCCCAGGCCACGATGCTTGTAAAAGTCACTGCTTTTCTCTACTGTTCAATCAGGAAAGGTAAATATTCTGTGCCACAGAGAAATATAACTAGGAATGGACTTTACCTTGTGAAGCTAAAGTGCAGTAATATGATTCTTAAAAATAAGATCCTCTTTGGTTAAATTACCTTGTTTGTTGAATAAGCAGCTTTCACCATAAATACACAAAAACATTCTCTGGCTTTCCCATAATTATTTCAATCTGTAATGCCTAATACAGAGCTACAAAGTCACCTCTACGCTATTAGAAATATCTTCTACCCACTACACATGGAATCACAAATACGTGACTGTCGTGGTTTAACTCCAGCCGGCAACTAAGCCCCACACAGCTGCTCGCTCACTCCCCCCACGTCAGGATGGGGAACAGATACAGAAGAGTAAAAATTGAGAAAACTTGCGGGCTGAGATAAAGACAGTTGAATAGGTAAAGCAGAAGCCACACGTGCAAGCAAAGCAAACCAAGGGATTCATTCCCCACTTCCCATGGGCAGGCAGGTGTTCAGCCATCTCCAGGACAGCAGGGCTCCATCACGCCTAACGGTGACTTGGGAAGACAAACACCATCATTCCGAATATCCTCCCCTTCCTTCTTTTCCCCCCAGCTTTACATGCTGAGCATGATGTCCTGTGGTCTGGGATACCCCTTGGGTCAGTTGGGGTCAGCTGTCCCGGCTGTGTCCCCTCCCAACTCCTTGTGCCCCCCCAGCCTCCTGCTGGTGGGGTGGGGTGAGAAGCAGAAAAGCCCTTGGCTCTGGGTAAGCACTGCTCAGCAGTAACGAACACATCTCTGTGTTATCAACATTGCTTTCAGCACAAATCCAAACAATAGCCTCATACTAGCTACTAGGAAGAAAATTAACTCCATCCCAGCCAAAACCAGCACAGTAACTTTTGTTGAGTGAACTACCTTAAATAATCAGTTTAAATGACCATGAGTCTAATAGTTTCTCCAAATGTAATATTTGCAAAAAAGAATGTTATTATCTTGTGAAAGTGAAAACATAATAGACAAAATACATAACCTCTAATATGATTCAGATGGCTTACAAATGCAGCTCAAATATAGTCTTTTTAAAATACTTCCAAAGATAAATCAGCCACAGGGTTCCCAAAATTATGTCAAAACTCTCATAACAACTGCGTCTAGTTGCATCATTAAAAGCCTGTGGCTTCACAAGAGGCAGAAGGATCATCATAAAAGCCTGAGGTTGCTTCACACTGTTCATACAAAAACCAGGAAACCTGTCACAGTGATCAGCTCAAAAAGCTATTAGCATGTTGTGTCAATCTGGATTCATGAGATTACTATTACGTGAAAAAGTCAGACTGGATGACTTGCAATATTTGTGTGACACAAACTATAGCTCTAGGTCTCAGTCCGTTTTATGCATGGTCTCAGAACATCTTTACATAAATAATGCCCAAAGTCCTAGACATCAGTGTCAGACTTCTGTTCAAATGAATATGATACGAGAAATACAATGCACGTAAAATGTTCTCCAGTAAAATGGAGACAAATATAGTTCATACACAGATCAAATTGGAATTACGATCATTGCATAAATTTTTCTGCATCCCAGTAAAAAATATTGTCATAATCATTTTATAAACAAGAGCAAGCAATTTCAAGTCACTGTTGTTGTCAATTTATTATGTCTGCAAAGTCTATCTCACCTAACAAATATGCATAGCAGTATTAAAGAATCATGCAAATTCCACTATAATGTTAGCATACGTAGCAAGCATTGTAGAACAAGACTCGACAAGTGTCAAAGACTGTTATTATTAGACAGGGATTCACAACAGAGGCTTGTTAAGATATGTAAAATCTTACAACCTTAGGCAAATATTATCAACACGTAACTGTTTTAATACACAAACTATTGAATCACATGGCTTACTGTGGCGTAATTTCAAAAATATTGTCTAAGGTTATTCTTCATGAGAATGTATATTAGATTTTCAAAGGGATTTTGATAGCTAAACTCAGTAATAGCATTCTGAAAAGGAGAATCAGCTACAAGAAGACTATTGGATTTTTCTCTTAAATAAGGAAGTTTTAGTGAAGGCTCCTGTAAGGCCTTGAGTAAATAAAATATACAATTTCACAAGAAGATGACACCATATAAGAACTAAATAATAATAATGCAAAGGCCATGATTAAGACTGAAAACCATACTGTTTAAACCCTTGTTATTTTAAATGCATGAGGTTTAATGAAAAAGCTCTTATCTTTAGAATTACTTCATTTGTTTGAAAATCATGATCTGTCATTCAAAGCTGACAATATTCAAAGCATAAAGTGAAGGAGCCATAAAAAATATTTAAAAGTCTATTCAAACAGGCAAACAGATATGTCCATTAAAGTAGGGTAAATAATCCTGTTCTGCTAAAGTGCTAGAAGATTTGTTGTTGCCCAGGTACTCAAGATCTCAATTATATATTTCATCTAAATATGGCAGCCATACAGAATCTGGATGGACAAACAAAATGACATAAAATTGAGTTCATTGTAAACTACACTTCTCAATTACCTATATAAATTGAATATGTTAATTTTTCACTAGCACTAAGCTAGTTTTGAATGTGAGATCAGCTTCCAGTGTATGCTATATACACACTGTCCTTTGAGTTCTACCACCCAAATACTGCCTATGACCAAGTAAGAACATTTTGAGCACTTAGTAAATAAAATAATAAATCTCTATGCCATTTAGCTTGTGAGATGAAACAAGATCACAGCCTGTGGTGGTGCTGAAAAAAAATCCATAAACTATCTATAATTCAGCAATAGAACAGCAGGAATACCTAAAGCAGGATTTTCCAAAGAAAGTAAGTCAATATTTTCCTGTTTAAGACAGAGGATGCATATGAAAGACAGAAAGAAAAGGAAGAAGCTAATCTTCAGAAAAAAAATGCATCAGTGTGACAGATGGGAACATTTAAAATGTGAGAGAACTTGTGGGGCAGAAAGTAAATTCATCTCCCATGTTGCAGAAATCTTGCAAAAAGGAAGAAAGTTATTTGAAGCTTTTATACTTTGAAAGCTTCTATAGTAAAAGTAAGAAAGTTCGAGAAAATGTGATGCTTATATTTCAAGTTGCTAAACATATGATGGGTGAACTTTTCAACCTTAAAATAGTGTTCTAAAACCCAGAAAACTACTGGATAAGTAACTCCCACATATGCAGCCCACCAAAACACCCACATCTTGCTTTTCTAGCAGACACAGTGCTTACAGCTCCTGTTCCGATGGAGAGAAACAGGGATTTAGACAATTTCTTAATGACAGAACATTTGGTAATGGTGGTTTAACAGCCAAGGAGGTTTGTTGTGGGGTTTTTTAAGTGCTTTCAGACGGTCTTTTTTTTTTTTTCCCCATTCTTCTATTGCCTGTACAAGTTTGCGGCAATACTTGCAGAAAAATAGAACCATAATGCAATCAATTATAATTTTAATTACAAAAGAACTGTGGTGATAACAAAGAAATAGAATAAATTTAAAAGTTTATTTAAATTAGATTAGATTATGCTTTGGCTTTAATATTATTTAGTCAAAATAAGTCATCCATGTGGTGGGGTTTTTATCAGCCCATTATGGATGCTAGTAGGAAAACCACGTTGCAACAATTTGCCATTATTTCAAAAAGTTATGAAGCCTTACTGCAGAAATAAAATCTAAGTATTTTGCAATTAGGTGGATATAAAATACTCTGGATAATATGGCAGAATTCTTGGCACATCACCTGGAAAATGAATATGTGATAGAAAACCTCCACATGGATCAATGGGTGCTCTATGTCAATGATCAAGACAGAGCACAGAGAAAAACATGTGATGGTTGATCTCTCAGCCACGGGACAGAGCACTGAAAGCAAAAGACCCTAATCTACGGACATGAGTATAGACAATACTGGAATTGCAACAGTGATGACTGCAATTCTTCCTCAGATATGTAATCAAAGTATAGAAAGCTTTAATGAATACTCCTTATTGAATCGCACAATTAAATCAGACAACTTTTGTTCACGTTGTATAAACTGGAAAAAAACACAAGATGATGAGAAGTTAGGTATTTATCCTTAACAGGGAGCTGTGGCACCCAAGAGTAGCTGTGCTGTACTTGTAGTATGTGAACAAGCTCACCCAGAGTTGCTTATATGTCACAGCTTTGTGCTATGACATACACTGTTGCAGGATTTCTCTGTCAAACACACCCCCTCTGTTTTGGAGGTTGCTGATATTCCCTGGCTGAGAAATGTGGAGCTCCTGTACCTCCAGAAACAGTGCAAGGACTAATCATGTATGAAAGCTTTTAAAGAAAAATTCTGAAACTGAGCATGAAGTTAGTGTTTTCACTTAAGCGAAGTTGTGCTCAGCAGCACAAATGCAGAACAAAGTCAAGTTGGATGCTGCTGTGTTGGCACAGCATTTACACTAACATCAGTGTGACGCATAAATATTTTATTGTAGACAACTGTATCTGCATTCTCCATGCTAATTGTACCATATCATTCTAATTGTTGTCTATCCTTGTGTGTTTGACAAGTAGAACACCTGTGTTCAGATAACACAGGCCAATGATAGACTTAGAGGCACCCTATCGAACATGCTTGAGATTCCTGCCCTGCTGTGGGAAAGATCAAAGCACAGTGGTAAACTATGCCTGCGAGAATCCCTGAAAAACAGGTGCAAACAGCAGGTTTGGCACTCCTCTAGCAAGGACCTAGCTCCACAGTGCCCGTGTTCCGGCTTGCGTGCCTCTGCCCAGGTGCTGCTTTGGAGGTCCCCCGGGCTGCGAGGTAGCAAAAATAAATTTACTCTTTGCATTTCATCTGTGGTTTTGTGGTTGTTCCTGTGTCCTGCCTGTATCAGCTCACACAGTGATGGATAGTCTTGCATTACCGCAGAAGAAAATCGGAAGGGGAAAAGTAATGGACATGGCCGTTAAGGATTTAATGCCCTAGCAAGGATATTTGTAATTGCCCGTAGATCATAGAGCTTTCTAATGGCCCATCAGTCTCTTGATGAAATTTAAGAAACTGGTATCCTAAATAACTCTCTGCCTGTATAGAAAGAATAGTAGAATAGGGAAAATGAAGTTCTCACAGAGCCCATGACAGATCCTGAAAAGGGAAGAAGGAGGTAAGAAGAAGCAGGAGAAATGGAGAGTTTTTCCAGGGCTGGGAGAATAAGGGAGCTTAGGAAAGGGAGAGGGAAAACATGCACAACTTCTTATGGGAGGAAGACCTAGAAAAACTGCAATAGGCTGAGCCAGATTCCCAAATTCAAAAGGCGAGGAAATAAAAAAAAAAAATTGGAAGGAAAGGTGGACTGAGGTTTCCACAGAGCACTGAATAGAATCAGAAAATACAGGGGGAAAATGTACACAGGGACTCTCGCACAGGAGACTATAAAAGAATGGAGAGTGACAGGGGTTAAAGATAAAGCTCTGGCAAAAAACAAACATGAGAATTGAAAGGATCCTATGAATGAAGCATGGGAAGGAAACACGTAAAGATCCATTGGGAAACTAATAGACCATCAGCCAAGATGTGCACTGAGCCTGGCTGGCAGGAGCAGCAGACTGCCGTCTCACCAGTGTGGCTGGTTAATGACGTGGCTGTACAGCTTGTCTTCATCTCTCTCTGGGAGAGCCAGCTCATCACAGACTTTATAACGGGAAATGCTAGACTTCCTAACTACGTGTTGTACATCCGGGAGGGAGTCTACTTCTCTGGAAATCATGGGGAGGGGAACTGGAAGTGAAAATGAAGGACATGACCCTGTTCCAATGGATTTTCAGAAACAGCTTTCAAAGTGCAATTCCCCAATATAAACAATGTGAAAAGAAAATAGACTTATTTTCTTCATTTTGTCTCCCTTCCCCCCAAACAAAAAGAAGAAAAAAGAGACAAAATCAAACAGTTCAATGTTCAAGTCAATAGACACTCTGAAATCTAAAAGTGCAGAATGATCTTGATTCAGAGATCATGAAGAAGATTGTATAGATGTAATTTCAGCTTTGTACCTACATAGTCACCATCATGCTGACACTTAAATAAAACTTACTGCCATGTCACTAATCATGTCACATTTGTATCTCTTGCTTCCATGCAGTGCATTACAGCACTACAAGGGTATCTCCTTTAAGTTCTAAAAATCTGGTTATTTTTTCATTGTAAACTGTGCAGTAATCTTAGGATCTGAGCTCCTTGCCTGAAAGCAATTACCTCTGACTTCATTCCTCAGCCCACACATTAGTCTTTCTCCTAGAACTTTTCCCTTGAAAGCTTCAGCTTGAGTTATAGGAGAGTAGTTGCCATAAGTAAAAAAAAAAAAAAAAAAAGTAAAAATAAAAAATCTCAGCAATAAACACAAAGCACAAAGTTAGGAGAAAAAAAACACCCAGAAGTTTTATCCCATGTACTCTTCTTGGAACTGATGAGGGGGAGGGGGAGGTTGTCCCCATGTAGCAAACAATTTTCCTCAAACACGATAAAAGCATCTTGCAGTTAGTTATCCATAAATTCTGCAATAGAAGACTTTTCCACATTAAAATATTGATTTGTTAGAAGTTAAACATTAGGGAATGTTATGACATCTTTGGTTTAAAAATGAAAAAATCAAAGTCCCGTTAGATAAAGCCCAGGTACTTTGTCTTAAAATACATTATAAAACAAATCCTTTCCTTCTGAATTTCATTTTACAGATCTTTTCTAAATTTTCATATTTTATTCTGAACCCTCATAAAAGAAAAATTTGAAGCTGAAATTCACTTACTTCTGAAATAGCTTTAGTATTTTAATTTGTCTTTATAAACTGAAAAGTGCCTTTTCCATCAAGCAAAGTGCATTGGATCAGCTAGTGCACTTTTTTTCACTTCTACAAAAAATATTCAGTGCACTCAAACAATGCATTGGTGTATTTACAAAAATTCTCACTTCATTATGCAGTATGAATAAGACTTCAATTACCAAAAAATTAGAGCCCAAGTATTTATTATAATAATTCAAAACAGGAAAGAGAATTCATTCCACCTATGGGTATACAGAGCTAATGTTATTTTATGCAAAAGTAAAAGTGAAGATGCAGAACTAAAAATACTGAAACATAAGAAAGAAGAAATTAAAGCAGCAGTCAGCAGCCACTGTATTATCTGCTAGCAGCAGTCCAGCTCTTAAAGACACTTGATTGAGAACAAGTGAAAAGTGAGGATGACCACTTCCTATACCAGTAGGATTCATTATTTTTAAAAGTAAGCTTCATAGACTTATAGCTGCAGAAAGGAAGATTTCTCCTGAGTTTGAAGGATGCTTAAAACCTGACTGGAGCGACACAGGATGTAACTTACTTTGACTATTTGTACATGAATAAATCTTTTAATCTAATAATTGCTGAAAGAGCACAACAAAAGCTTGAATTAGCAACAATCTAGTAATAAATATTAGCTTTCTAGGATAATATTGATATTATCCACATATTGATAACTGATTGCTTTTGGACTGGTCAGTCTGATTAGAAAAAAAGATTAAGAAACTGGGAGAAGAGAGGATAGGTCTGCAAGAGAATTTTGAAAGCAGCTTCTCAAGGGCATTTGAGCCATATGCTATCTACTTCTAATCTATGTCTGACAGTAATTTAACTGGAGTGAGATTTAATGTAAATAGGATGTTAAATATAAATAGAAAACTCTGAATGAAGAATACATTGACAAAGGCAATGTTTCTAAGTGCTACTTAGTTTTCTTAATTTCTGCATTTTAGTTTGGGTTGAGTATAGCCAGGAAATTGCATATGAGTCCACACTGGACTCAGTTCTTATTGTGGGAGTTGTGCCTCCATTTGATTCTTCCAGTAGAGAGTTAAATGATACTTCCACATTCACCCTGGGAAATATAAAGTGCTATAAATTTCTATTGCCTTTCTTAGTAACTGAGAGCAGGCAGCTACTTGCTGGATCCAGCTGTCTATACACAATGCTCCTGATTCCAGAAAGTTAATGCCTGCTTTTAACAATTTTGTACAAAAGGTTAATGGGTGAATATTTACTAGATTCTTGATTCATTTAAGCAGCCACAGCCTCAAAAAATAGGATGATACCTTTCCCATCTGCTTCTTCAGCACAACTCTATTAGAATCCCCAGTCAGCACCTTTTCTTTTGTTTAAGACTCTTCCATGCCCATCTTCTTGGTTCTCCTGTATAATCTGGATGTCTTCTGGACGTGCTTATTACTACATTCATAGTTTGTATAAGCTCTTCACACTTCCATGCACATACTCATAAAGGAGATTGAGGCTCTTAAATTATTGACCTGGCAATGATTTCAGTTTCCTCTTCCTCAGTAAAATTCATATTCTGTAATCAGGCCTCTTAGTTAACCATTGGGAAATGTTGATACAGGCATGAATTTTGTACCTTTTAACTGTAGCTGTTGTACTCTAGTACATGCCTGAGCTCCAAAAGTGGATAAATTCAAGAATCTGGTAAACTGTGAAGAAAAACAATTGACATTAATTTTTGGTACAAAATGTTTTTTAAAAGGCAAAACCGGTATTGTAGATCCTATAATTAAGAAGTTTAGAGTGAGAAATATTTAAAGAAACTTGACAGGCTGCAGCACCTAGATGGGAAGGAAATAGGTGTTCTCCAAAGAAGTGATCCCTGAGTGATACATACCACTGCTATGTGACCTGCATGTTCCACTTGTTTTGTGTGCAGTTCTACAGCAAAAATTACAGTAATAGTAAGAGTCACAAAATATATGCAATTGACTGTGGTTTTGCTGCCTTTCTTATATTAAGTAATTAAAACTAAATGGTAACATTTCTATATTACTCCTACACATATATGATTTGAACCATTATTGCAAGGCAGCTCTCAAAGAAACCATTGTAACAGAAGTTAATTTTGTATGAATTATAGAACATTAGTTGTAGTGCACATTGACTATAAATTAGGCTTTTGGTTTCCAATTCAATAGGAAAAGAGGAAAGAAATGATACCACAGAACACCCTTTGATACCCTGCTGTGCCCACAGCCAGCAGGTATTATAGGGAAGGCCAAAATTCAGCAAGGTGTGTTTATAAGTGCGATTTAACCATATTTCACCTCTGAATTTGGCTTTGTGTCTTTCCAATTTCACAGTCACCAACATCATGTAACAGAGGAAGAGACAGTGATCCAGCTCTCTCCGAACACACCAAAACCAAAAATAACCAGTAATATCTAAAAGACACAGCATCATATCCAGAACTGCTGCAGAAAATGTGCTGCTTAGCTTTCTAGCCCTTATGCCAAAATTGAGACAGCCAGTTCTGATTCACAGAGCTGTAATGTCTGTTTAGCTCTGAAACACATGCTAATGTTTGCTGGCAGTATGGTGTCTTTGGTTGCAAAGAAGCTTTTAAGAAGCACTGAACCACCTTATTCTAGAGCAATTATCTTGTTCTGTACCCACACAGCAACCCTGCTGGTGTGAACTTTCAGGATAGCAAGAGAAAAGGAAAAGGAAAAGGAAAAGGAAAAGGAAAAGGAAAAGGAAAAGGAAAAGAAGAAAGAGGAAGAAAGAGGGAGGAAGGGGAAGGAGAAGGGGAAAGGGAAGGAGAAGGGGAAAGGGAAGGGGAAAGGGAACAGGAAGGGGAAGGGAAGGGAAAGGAAGGGAAGGGAAGGGAAGGGGAAGTAAGTTGCCTCCTATTGAAACCATAGCTCGCAGATTTTTTTTTACATCTCATTTCAGCCTCATTAAAAAAATCTGTATCCTGTTAAACTACAGTGGTCTTTTTTTCTCAGTCAGCTTACTATGACTGAGTAATACAATATTTTTCACAACATAAAGTCCAGTTAACTAGCAATTAAAGAATCTTTGATTAATCTCCACTGCTGTGATACCTGATTAGCTAGTTTGTGAAGGCTGAAGCAGCTCTTTTTAGTGCATTTTATTTTTCTCTAATAGTAGGTTTTGTTATGTGGCATGAAACATATGTAGAATACATCAGGGTTAATTTGCATTTAAATCCCTTGAAGAGCTGCACATAAAATTTTATATTTTTTTTCTGTGTTAGGAATTGTTTCCAAACATAAAAAGGCATTTCTTTGCCCACAGAACAATAATTGTGTTCCTTTTCCTTCTACCATGCAATTAAAACAGGTTATTACCAAATCAATACCTGTTTCACAAAATGCATCCCTCCAATGTCTCTTTTGTCCTCCTCATCTAACAAGTGTAGCCTGTATATTTATTCTGCTTTGTGCCTCTGCAGTAAAAAAGCAAAATACTGAACCAAAACAAAGCTCAAACACAATCTCTTAAGCACAGCTGCAGGTTGAAAATGAACAGAGCATATGCCAATCTGTCTCAAGTACCACAGTGTGCTAAGGGCTTTGCAGTCTTTACAGGGATATTAGGATGTGAAATACCTACCTATAAGTCTTTATGATTTGAGCAGGAATATAGAAATATGAGCAAGAAGTTGAACTCATAATCAAACCCAATATGAAGTCTAGTACCCATTTTGTTATCTCCACAGGTTTTTTATTAGTATTTACAGGAATTACACTACTTGTTGATCTCATGTTCATTTCTCTCCTTTGCCTGACATTAATCAATGTTGGAAAAGACAAAAAATTTGGGCAACTTTTTGATAAAAATGACAATAATTGCTCATGGTGAATGATACTTAACCCTCTGTACTCTCTCTCTCTCTTTCTCCATGCTATCTATCCTGTAAGGAGTACTGGAATATGGACTTCTGAAAAGAATACTTGAAGGGCACTGAGGTGGTGGTACATGGGCCTGTGTTGAAGGAGTAAATACATGTATCTGTAAGGAACTTCATGAAGGAGGACACACGGGATGAGAAGAGGATCTGCAGTGGAAGATAAATTGTGTTAGATGGGAAGGGCAGAAGTGAGGACAGAAATTAGGTAAATGCCAGTCTGAAAGGCAGAATGTGAACTTTCAGTTCACACAGAGAAAAGGAAGGATAACAAGTGAGTCTAAGGAGGAGTAGGGCTTGGTCAAGATTATTGACACAGTAAGTGATTTTGTGGTAGCATTTATAAGAGCTCAAAGTAAAAGGAGATAGAAAGGAAGATGTGTAAACAGTCAAACAAGAAATATAGATAAGCTTTTCAGTGGAAACAGAGAGGAGCAGATAATCTTTAAATGTACCCTAGAGAAAAAGAAAAGGACAAAAGTCTAGACATTTCCTTATTTTTCTTTACCTACTGATTTCAGTTATTTCAGACTTCATGATGTGTGAGCATGAAGTGGTTACAGTCCTAGCTAACACACATTGAAAACTGAAAGTCCAAGCACTGGCTAAGGATAAACGTGCATAGAATTTTCTAAAATATGACAATAGACTGATTAACTAAGAAAAAGGCAGCAAAGCCTATGTCACCATGGCATCATAAACACTCTTACTCAGCAGTTGTGTTCTTTGTGATCATTTGGTTTCAAAAATAAATCCTTTTATTTTTTCAGTTGCCTTGATCCAATTAGATAACTGGTGCTGTAAGTTTTTGATGTATTTTTACATACTGATATAAGGTATTCTTACTGTTATTTAAGATAATTCATTAGTCTGCTTAAACAAATGTTGGTATACAAACTACATGTGAGCGTTGATCTGCTTTCCTTACTTTAATGGAAGCCATATATTTACATTTTTAATGAGAAGCTATAAGCTTAAGAAAGCCCAAACCAGTCTGATTGCTTAACTGTGCCATAAGAAGAGGCCACAAATGTACAAGCTCATAGGTCTTCAATATGATGAAAAATATTTCTTTTCGTGTGATAAAATTGGTGCTTGTTTTGCTTAGGTGGCAAATATTACAGGAAAACAGAGAATTCCTTGTCCCTAGAGATTTTGTTATAAGCCATTACCCACACCTTCTTCCTTTGATGCATTTCTGATATTTATGCTCAGCATCTTCATCTACCCTGAAATGTTTTCCCTGTCTACCCAGAGGAGAAAACACATAACTTCTTTTGCAAATTTAAAAATCTCTTCATTGACTGAAAATTGTCTTCCTGTCTTCTGATACATACCTTGTGCAAATCTGTGATGCATATGCACATTTAGATAATTTCACAGGTATGAAGCTGTGAATCATTATCATGGATATTTTTTCCACTTCATGGTATTAAAGTTGGTTTTTCTTTTTAAACTGGAAAATATCAGAACATTTAAACAAAAGGTTTTCTTGAGAGAGCATATCAGGTGCCATAAAAAAAAAATCAAGGGGTTTTGGTTTTTTTTTAGATAAAGAATTGCAGAAAGCCATGAAGATAAGAACAACGATCCTGCACTGCTGGAGATGCAGATTCTAGGCTAGTCTGCAGTTCTGTCATGGTAAGTACTAGCTACACTGGAGAAGGAATTCCCCTGTGTGCTTTGTGCCATGGTTCCACAGGCTTTGGCTTCACCTATAAGCACAATGGAAGTTCTTTTGCAACTCTGAAAAGATTTTTTTTGAGGATAAGAAAATTGTTTCTGTAGTGTTCGGCGTTCGGAAGATCTCGCGATGTCACGGAAAGTTAGAGGGTTAGTCGCAGCCTTATGATGTGTCTGTAATCCCGCCTATCCTTGTTAGTATAAAAGGAATTGACTGCGCAATAAAAGGCGGAAGCTGGCGCTCACACTGTGTGTGTTATCTGTCTCTTTCCCTGGTCTGGGGTTGATCAGTGATCTAATCGCGGCACCCTGATATGCGGCGAATGCTACAGTTTCCTGTCCAGCTGTACTGGGGACTTGGAGGTATCCACCTGGTATCATCTTATCTAAGTTTCTCTGACCGTGACTAGTAAAATCTACTGGTATAAAGCAGCACATGGCCTTATGTCACAGTTCAAGTGAATAGAGACTAGAAATTTGCTTTGGTGCTCTCAGTTCTTGACAAATGTGACTGAAAAGAAAATAGACAACTTCACTGTCATGCAGGGGTGTGTAATTATAGATCATTACAAATCCACTCCACCACTCTGATGTTGCAGAAGTCCAGACGAAATGAATGTTGCTTTTACTCATCTTTGTTAAAAGTTCTGCAAAATACAGAGGAAGAAAATAGAGTGGGAAAAAAAAATCCTATTTTTTTACTGGATAAAGAAACTGTCAAAACTGTTGAAAAATGGCTTAGCAGGGCAAGCAAGAAAAACTTAACTTGGTTTGAGGCTTTAATAGTATCGAGGAATGAATTTTACCTCCTAAGTATCAGGTTTGTGGCCTTATCCTCACTTGGAGAGATGTGGAATCAGTAGATGAGTAACAAGATAGAGACAAAACATGATGAAGGCCAAAAACAGTGAAGATTATATGCTAAGAGACTGACTTGCGTTCAGTGTAACTCACTTGAGAACAGAAAGGCAGCCAATTGATCTGAATGATTTAGACTTGCAAAACGTCACAGGAATTCCTGTATTACCTGGCTTTGATGTGCTTACATGTTCAAACCACAAACAAGAAAAAGTAAAGCTTGTATAGACCATTGAACAGCTTTGGAAAATCTAGACCAAGGACATATATTAGCCAATACAGGAAAACTATGTGTATATTTTTAAGTCTGCTCAAGATATATTAAAATAAACTGTTTGGAATTATGTGTCATGGATCATATAATCATAGAGTAATACAGGATGAAAGGACTTCTGGACCGCACACCTTCGAGCAGGGTAGCATAGGTATCTTGTACATGCTCTCTTTAAAATTGCACTGGCAAGTGCTCTGGTACGTCTCCCAGCCAAAAGAAAGCTTGAATTGCAACAACAAAGCAAAAGGTTCGTTCATACTGAGACAATGTGCTCTCAAATTGTCAGTCCTGAGCTTTAGTTTACAGATCAGCTCTGTGCATTATGCACCTGTCGCAGACAGTAGTCCCTGGTTACTCAACCATTTTAGAGAACCACAATGCAGACATTCCCTCCTTCAGTAAAGGCAGGACTATTCGTGATGTCCAGAACAGGCGCACATGTCAGTACTCTATTGCCTTACATAGACAGCAGTGGCACAGGTAGACAGCACCCTTGCCTTAACAAACTTTATGATTTGTTCTAAAGCTTAAAGTGTAGTTTACTATGCCATAAACGAGATCAAGTTAATCCCTGTCTAAGAGTTAAGTCCAAGTATAGTTTCTTTTTAAAAAGTAAAACAAAAAAAGTTCTCTTATAACTTTTAAGCAATGTGACTGTCATTATAAATCTGGGCCACATTATTCTATGTTCTGAAATGGTAATTGCACCTGCATTTTCCAATGTAAAAGAGTAAGCAGTATCTAGCATATACTTAACATAAAAGAATAAGTTCAGTTATTCTCTACTCATAATGTAGTGAGTTCAGTAAAAATATATATAGCAATAGTGTTGTAAAACAAGGTCTGTTGTCTAATCAAAAGTTGCATTTTCCCCTTCTAAAAATATAGCTGAATCAGCTTTGTTTCTTTATGACAGTCACTGCTATTTATATTCTGCTGTCTCATCACTTGAAAATGTGTTCTGTTGAGTCTTTCAGAACATTCTTCTTGTATAAGAACCATTGACAAGATTTCAGGGAGGAACGGTAAAGAAGACTACAAATTTCTTCTATGTTGTGATTAAGCATTAGCTTATGCTGTAAAAGACCGTATTATAGGTCTCCTCTTTGCCAGAATCAGCATTTCTTAGATGAAAATATAACTTTTTAAAGCAGGACATTGCACCTGGACATTCCACTTCCTAGGCCAATATGCTAATGGTACTACTCAGGGATTTTCCCAACTAAAAGAACAATCACAGACTTTGAGACAAAAGGGGTATTCTCACTAAAAGAAAAAAAAAAATTGCAAAACTTTGGGTTTCCTTTTTTTTTTTTTTTTTTTTTTTTTTTTTTTCCCCCCCCCCCCCCCACCGCCACCCCTCCCTTGATGTAAACTGAAAGATAAAATAAATACCAAGACCCTGGAAATGCTATAAATAGAACTGCTGTTTTCAGGCTATTCTAACTTTTACAAAACAAGGTCCGATGGCTAAGAAATTATCAGCAGAAGTTAATATGAAATCTTTTGTATTTGAATTTACATTTGTCAAAAAATCTTCACAGTCTGAGTATTTCTAATATGTTCAGTTTATGTTAAAAGATATTTTTTTATGAATAGAAGGAAATAGAACTGAAAGAGAACTTTATTACCTACCTGTGTTTTCCAACATGACATTTTTTGTCAAAAAATATTGTAAATTACATATTAGCATCATCTTGCAACTGATAGTCTATATAAATTGCTCACTATCAAATGAACCTAGCCAGCCGAATATCTCATCAATAATTGGGGTCTTTAAAACAATCATGTAAATGCATATGTTATTTTTGGAATTGCTAAGTGCTTGCACTGAATAAACAACTAGACAGAAGTCTTTCTTATACTATATTTGAATAAATGTCATATCACATGAACTTTCTACTGGCTATCATTTTCATAATCCTTCCAGTTATCAAGAAAAAGGCAAACGACAAAGTTTCAAAATCTCAAGCCCTCCTTTCCCATCTCCTATCCTTTAAAACTTTATCCATTGATTAGTTACTCTACAGGACACTCTGTATACCTTATTTCACTGCATAAGTACATTTATATCATTCTCATTTTATATAACAATCCAAATAAAACACTTCGGTTGCTAGTTTTGTGTGCTTCCATTTGCAGGGTATATCTTCCAAACTAAGTCATGGTTAACATCTGTGTAGAGGGGGTAGCCAGACAGCCTATTTTAGGCATGATCATGCAAATCAGAATAGGAAACTCTGTTTAAGGTATGCAAATGGATGACTGGACCCTGGCCTAAGGATTAGCTAACTGAACACAATATAACATACTAGTGAATGAGAATGTAACAAATTGCATGTAATAAATTGCGTGTAATAAAGAAGAAAGTGCAAAGCTGTCAAAAGTTACAGATAGTGCCATGGGGAATGGCTGGATTTCTCAGGTGATTAAAGAGGACTTAGTAAGAAACAGCTGAAGTCAAGCTATCCAGTTCAAAGTGCATTAGTAGGGTCCTTCTGAGGAGTAAAATCTGAAGTAACTGTATCAGTAATGACATTATAAGGCCAAGATTACTTTGGTAATCACATGAGAAATGACAAATTAGGGAATGGATGTTGCAAAACTGGGACCAAAGGGGGAAAAGTAATTACTGGTGGGTTATGTGTCTGGGAGGAGACAAGTATAAAGAAAAAGAGGGATCAAGGTGGATGGGGGAAAGGACAACCGTGAGCAGTGGTCACACATGTAGTATCCTCGGGAGAGAGAAAACCCCTGGATCCTGAAATGATTCAAATTCACCTTCCCTTAAGACCTGTAACTCTCTCCAGGTCCTGCTGGCAGAACGAAGGGCAGAGTGGACCTAGCACATCTGCATTAGATAGAGAAAGTATATGTTATAAAAGGGACACTTCTATTAGGAAGCCAAACAAATAAATGCTCTGTTGTCAGGCATGCTGGTATACAGAAAAAAATAAAAACATTTTCTGTCTTTTACTTCAGCTATTTTATGAGATGATTATAAAAGATTTTTCTCTCTTTCATTCAAAACAAACAGATAGATAAATGCTAATTGAGAATATTGGAGGAATATAATTTACAATTTTCCTCTGTGAAAAAATTTTGCAGCTTAAGATACATTTAGAATTTTTAAATAAATTTTTAAAGCCAGCAAGCTCTTTAACTCTTTTGAAGTCTTCTCATTTAAGTTTTCCCAGTCAAATAGAAGATGACACAAAATGATATTTAGCTGTTTCCTGAAGATAAAGCTTGTGTTACTATCATGCATTAGTCTTGAAATTCCCTCCAGTAATTTACTGAAATTGTAATGAACAAGAACATGAAGGCTAAGTGGTAAATCTTTTGCAGAGAGGAACTTTCATGTAATAGGGTAGGCTGTCACTTATTCTTGTTCATTTGGCATGAATATCTGAATGCCTCTACATAGCAAACAAATGTTTACAGTGTTCGGTGAGAAGCTATTCAAAACCACTTTGGAGTAATTCAGCTAACATGCACTAAAGTTGCCCTCGAAAAGCTAATCTGATTTTTAATGTGCATCTATTTCCAGCTGATCCCTACACTGAGTCTCAAGTTGGGTATTTATTTGCTGACAATGAGGAAATGCTAATTTTCTGCTAATTAGTACATTTTCATATGATAGTGGATTTTGATATGTATTAATCGCTAAGTTAGAGATTAAATAAGAGAACTCTGTCACATTAAGTTCACAGGAGGAGGGGGGTTCATAATACTAACAAATTGTGAGTGTGATGACATCTGTATCTCTGTGATGAGACCAATTTGTACACCATCTGGCACTGAAGACTTTAGCTACTTGCAGTTATAATAGAGATATTTTGGCTACAACACTAAATTAGCAGGATAATAGCTATTTGGTGAGTTAAATGGTTAGTACAGATATCCTGACGGAATTAAGTACCATTGGATAAGAGGAGACAGGGTAGTATCATTTTGTTAGCTGCAGATATTGGTGGCCCAGCCAATTGAAAAGCTAGAAATTGAGAATTCCTCCATCATAACAGGAATATTTGATTTTTCTGTGTTACTTTTGTATTAGCCTTTCCAGTGGAGTCCATAATTTTTTGTCTAGTGATTAAAAATGCATGCAGCAAAACTTCATCCCCTAGACAGAAAAACAAGGAAGATACTATTTTAAAGGTGCAGCATACTGTATCTGTAAGTAACAGCTTGAAAGAAAATTACAGTCATTAGGGTGCAATGGTAAATAGTTATTATTTCTATTTAATTCAAATTAAATCTGATTCAGAATACATGTGAATGGTGGATATTGTTGCCAAGAATGCTATTACAGCTTTTGCCTATCTTTTCTGCAGGCCTTTTATTAGAATGAAAGGGGTGCTTTCTAGCATCATCATTATGAATTATTTTATTTTCAAAACATATTGAAAAAAATATCAATAGTGTAGAGAAGGCTTTATAATTTTTGACAAATATGTTTACTTCCCTGTACTATTATTTTAGCATCTGGTCCATAAATCAGTGACATGGCACCAACCTAAGCCCAATTCAATTGCTATCTAGTTGAATATATTTCAAGGAAGTATGTTCTGCAATACAGGGTAATCCAGGCAATTTTCTTCAGTTCAATGATGACCCAGAAATATTATGATTTGCAATTATGTGACAGTTTATCTGAATTAGGCTGGTGATGTCAAATACATCATTAAAAAAAGCATATCACAAAGACCTTCAGAACGATCACTGTTTGCAATTGAGAGTTGTCCTAATATATACCACATATATATATTTGAGATCACATACTTTATAAGATACTGATCCACACAGCAATTGCACTTCTAGGTTGGTCCTTTCAAAGCAGAATACAGGTAATGTACTCTGTAAAGCTGCTTTTCACAACAAATTGTCATTCCATTTCTATTGAAAATACTAACAATAATACGAAACTTATTAAGCTTTCTGATCTAGTTTCCTATGGAAATGCATCTTATTTTGTTCCATGATGTGTGTACATGTGAACATGAAGGTCTAACTGTCTTCCCAATAAATTTTGATCTAGTTGGCTGTGTGAAAAAAAAGTTCAAGTTCCTACAGCTTCTGTGAAAATAGGCAGCCAGGTGAAGATGCAGCTACAGTCCTTAGTGGAAACTACAGAATCCACACCACAAAGCATGTTTATGAACAGCCCACACATAGGATAGAGCTCACACATTTTTAGAAAATCTAACTACAGGACACAAATCTTTAAGAAGGTAAACTTCTTTTTTATTTGTCTTCATTCATGATAAGTCTGAAGGCAGTAGAAGTGAGTGATTTAAAGTAACTTAAGCCACAAATTTCTTTATAACAAAACAAAATGTTTTTCTGTTAGAAGGTGGCACAGGGAAGATAACAGGCAACCAGCTGTTCTTGGTCTGTGATGCTTTTCTCTTGAACAATAATCAGTTTTTTCTTTATGGTGAAAACTACTTATTAAGATTCTGCCATTGACTGGCAGAGTTAAAACAATTCCCTTCTGTCTGACAGGTCCTGATCCACTGCCTGTTGAACTAAAAGAAAGGACTCATAATTAATTACTGTTGGACAAGAATCCTAAATCCTTATTCTCATCAGCTAAGCCTTCTATTTCTGCCTTGGCTCAAATCCCAGCTAGAAACGTATGACTCTGTAGGTTCTTTTCACAGGTGCTGTGAATCATACAGGCTTATGACTGAAGAAATCCTGTGGTGGTGTTCCTGTATAAGTTAGCACTTGGTATATTTGTACAACTAATATCCAGTAAAGTGGCTACTGACTACATGCAGGTAAAAAGCAACTGTCAAGTTGGTTTGATGTCACTGTAGCTTCAGAAGGTCCTGCTTTGCGCCTCCTGTGCTTGTCCATGTTCGGACTAATTCCACACTGCACGTGACCTGCAGAGCAAGGCCCATCTACACAAGCATCTGAGATAGAGGAGTCCCATTTCCAGAGCTGATCAGTGCAACACTACTCATGAACAATGTTTTCAACATTTAAAACAACAAGAAGGACACCACACATTATAGAAAATGAGCAATCAGAATGAGAAAGTATCAATTAACGTAATCTTTTTCAAATGCAATTCAGCGACACAATTGGTCAGATGACTAGCTATGCAAAATTACCACCACGCATGGAAAATACAGACTTCTCAGGTAACAAGGACTTTCAGAAGTCTCTGGGAAAGTTTGCAAAGCTTTCTGCTAAGTGACCATCCTGATCTAAGAAAGAAAGACTGATAGTATTGCTGTCCTTCCTGAAAAGCTGTCTGAGTCCTGTTGGCTGCTGAAGAGGTGGCCAATGGGTCATTCATTTACTTAGTTTGCCTGGTCTCCCTGTGACCCTCTACAAACAATAAATTACTTTCAGAACAAACTGAAGAGTAGTTCTTTAGGTGTAATATTGGACAGAATGTGAGAATATATATATGAGGAAAAAGTGTTGATTAAAAAGTACTATTCTAAGTATTTGTTATTATCATTCTAAACCAGTATCATTCCTCCCATCATCTCTCACAGGTTACACAACACTTCCCAAAATTTATCTAATTTTTAAAAAACTATTTAGTTAGCCAAATACTTTTAAAATACTAAAACACTTTCTTCCACATTACCATCCCATGAGATGTCAAAAGATAATGCATTTTCTTGACCAAATGTAAGAGAAATTATTCAACAGAACTGACATGATAAAGGCTACAGAGCTACTACTTAGATGTTAGTAGGCTATAGTTTTCTCCCTGGAACAGTGAATGATGAGAGATAAATATATCTCAGAAAAAAACATACCGTTTTCTGAAAAACACAAAACCTTTTGCTCAGAAAAGGTGCTGTGATACTGAAAGCTATTGCTAGTATGGTGTAATAGATAACAGCATCAGTGCTCTACAATTATTTACCAAGTTTCATTGCCAATGTATCACTCTATTTAGTTCACAGTGTGTCCTCTCACCATAATAAGGGAGGGGGATAAGGGGGAGTGATTCTGTCACAAAAATGGGTAATCTAGATTCTCAAGGTATTTTGGCATTAACAGTGAAGACTGGAAATTATTCTGAGGATATGTTCTGTCCTGACGGCAAACTATTATTATATTCAGTTTGGATAACAGAATAATACCTTTAAATACTAAACTATAACTCACAAGTAACTTTCTGATCACACGCTCAAAACTGAAACTATGTAAGGCTATTAAAGGAATCTTATTTTGAAAAGCAGAATAAATTATAAAGGTAATAGTATTGTGCTAATATGTTTAGGTATTTCTGCAAGGCTACTTAGTCCCACAGAACATAAAAGAAAGTCAACACAAACTTTAAGTATATTAAAACTGTGCTAGCTGTTATAATACATGAGAAAATGCAACTGTGAACCAATACTTCATGTATGTACAGTGATATTGCTCGGAAACTGGTTTTGGACCCTATGCTTTCTGATATTTTTAGCAGTGGCGTAGAAGAAAACACTAACTCATTGCCAACTAAGTTTGATGTGAAACAACGATTAAGGGAGTGCTAAATGGCTAAGTGAGTGATTCTAAGCAATCTAATATCATTTAACAAATAAGGCCAAAAAAAAGTGTTTTATTGCAATGAGGGTAATGTCCTACCCTCATAAGGAAAGAAATAGCATATCTGTATTCACAAGTTAGGTGACTCCATGTGGCTGGATATAGTTGGAAAAGCATGTTCTACAGCCCAAATTAGGAAGGAAAACCTTCCCAACTGTAATGTCTTTGCAGAATAAAAATCCCAACATATTGGTATCCTTCCTTTGAAAGAAAGGCAAATGTTCAGGATGAAGCATTTGAGTTGCATTAGCATCAACAGTGACAGCGTATTTGTAGGAAAGGTGGGAAGAATGGGCTAAAACATGAAGCTATGGCTTCATTGCCTTATGTCCTGCCACCAAATGAGTAGGGCATACAACAGCAAAGGATCATGGTGTATCCAGCATTCCTGACAGTCATGTGGCATTGAGTCTTCAGAAGGTCTTGACACGCACTGTATACGAGGCACAGTACTCCTCACTAGCTCTGGGCAAAATCCTCCTGTGACCTTTCCTTTCATCTAGAAAAAAGGCCAGTTTTGTGAAAATCTACATATTCTGCAAGGATATGTCAATTTCAATAAATTTGTATGGCAGTAAAACACTTGAGGGGAAAAAAGAACTTCAGTAAGGTCAAAACAGAGGCTTTTGTGGTTTTCCATTTCAGATTTAACCAGAATGGAATTATTCTGATTTAGATATCCATGTTACAATTTATATAACATTTTAAGTTCCTTTTCTGAAAATAATGCTGTTGTTTTTAAAAGCCTGAGGTGATTTTAATGGGTGGGTTTTTTCAGGGACCACATGGAGTAAAAAGCACAACAAAACATTTGGAAGGTGAAATTACTCCTAGGGTGAAAATTGGGCTTTGAGCATTTTTATCATCTCCTTCCCTAGCCCATCTGAGAGTTGTCAATCAAATGACTTTTAGGGAATATTTCATTATTCAGTTCTAGCCAGTTCCTCTGCTGACTACACACATCAAGCAGGGCTGACACTCTCTCGTAACTTTCTTACTCAACTGACTTTAAAAGTTTATTGCTGTCTCACCAATAATGTTATCTATAAAAATACACCTTATTTTTAATTAGCTGATTTGTTTAGGGCCCATCTCAGCAGTGGCCAAGCCCTTCTTCCCTGTCTTCCCCCCCCCCGCCCCCAGCTTGTATTTAAAAAATAGATCCAAAGCCCAATTTCCATTGAAGAGAATGACAGAAAAGTAACAATTCTATCTTCCTGAAACTACCCTAAATATCTAGGCAAACAGCATCCAATTCCACCACTATTCCAGACCAGATACATATTTTTCACTGCTGTTGGCTGAGGTCTGGAGCAGACAGGGCTGGTTTTCCTGGGATATTCTTTTCTTCAGGCAAGTTGCTGTATAAAATTGTTTCCCTCTTCTCAAGTCTGAGAATATGCCTTCCACACTTCTTTTCATGTTTGATTTGGGTAATTCAATTCCTTTGCTCTTTCAGTTCTTGACCTTACCTTTGAAAGTGCCTACAAAGATGCCAGCTTGGCAGAGTTTGGGGCATATGTCTAATAGAAACTGGAATAAGGTCAACAATTTCTTTTATGTAGTCCATCAGTCATTCTTATAGTAGCAATGGGCTCAGTCAGAATTCTGACAAACCAGGTAACTTCAGTTGAAGAGAGATTTGTTCCAGAATTATCATTCAGTTTTGGTTTGCTGATGCTTCACACATTTAATATCAAGCAAATAGAAAATTCATGAAACTCTTACCAAGGTACACATATCTTGGTTCTTCCTCAAATACTATACAAATCTCCCACATACATCTTCTTCCCAAAACTTCTGTGAAAAACAGCAGGTGTTCTAGTTTTGGGATTGTGTCAAAGTGCATTTCAATGTACCTTTACATGTTAGAAAGTTGTTTGGCTTTGATTTAGGACAAAGGAGTCTGTAAGTGATTATTTTCCCATCTAGTACTCTCCTGCCACCTATAAATAAATCAGAATAGTTTTTTATATTACTTTCAAAGAAGACATGAGTTGTGTGACATTCACCCTGTAGCAGACGCCACACTTGTTGCATTCCCTACCAGAGTCTGGCAACCAAGTATTGCCCATAGGTTGCCACTACCTTCAGCTGTCAGGTCCACCCAGTCTAAGGCAGCCCACTCAGGTGGCCTTCAGATCCCCACTGCTCTCACCCCAGGCAACACTGGCCGACCTCTTGGAAAGGCAATGGATGCAGGTGGTTGCTAAAAGAAGCATCACTCACCTGGCTCGTCCCCGCCTGGCCCCACACTAAAGGACACTGAGAACCCAAATGGGCTATTCTCAAATCTGTGTCCAAGGCAAATGGTCAGTAACTCTTTATTTGAGCATAGACCTGAATTTCCGCTCAATATAAGGTGTATATGCTGGATGACAAGAATATGGTCTTATTCCAGACAAAGACAGAAGTCAGTCATCTGTATGGCCTGGTCCTCTTTCAGTTGCTGTGTATTCTCCTTTGCTGGAGAGAGATGACCCTCCACAGTCCCTATAATGAATAGAGCTTCCATTAGTGTCTGCCAGGCTTTATGCACAACTCTGTAGATTGTGAAACAGTAATTTACTCTTTAAAATCTCCAATCCACATCTCAGAGCTGGGACAGATCTTTCTTTAAGAAACGAAATACATAGCTGCTTCATTTCATTTCAAATGATGTAAAAATTCTTTTAAGAGATTGTTGTGGTTTACCCCCAGCCTGTAACTAAGCACCACGCAGCCACTGACTCACTCCCCACTCCCAGTGGGATGGGGGAGAGAATCAGGGGAAAAAAAAAAAGGTAAAACTCATGGGTTGAGATAGGAACAGTTTAAGAGAACAGAAAGGAAGAAACTAATAATGATAACAGTAACAATAATAAAATGAAAATAATACTAATAAAAGGATTGGAATATACAAAACAAGTGATGCACAATGCAATTGCTCACCACTTGCTGACTGATGCCCAGTTAGTTCCGAACCAATGATCCACACCGCCCCCCCCCCCCACCCAAATCCCCCCAGTTTATATACTGGGCATGACGTCACATGGCATGGAATACCCCTTTGGCCACTTTGGGTTAGCTGTCCTGGCTGTGTCCCCTCCCAACTTCTTGTGCCCCTCCAGCCTTCTTGCTGGCTGGGCATGAGAAGCTGAAAAATCCTTGAATTGGTATAAACACTGCTTAGCAACAACTGAAAACTTCAGTGTGTTATCAACATTCTTCTCATACTGAACCCAAACCATAATACTACACTATCTACTAGGAAGAAAATTAACTCTATCCCATCCAAAACCAGGACAGATATCTGTATCATTTGAACCAAATTCTTGTTTCTCTACAGCATTATGATTAGATGCCAAGACACTCAGTGTAATGGAGACATGAATTAAAACCCACTAAAATCACTTGGTTCCTACTCTGGTTACAAACCCAATATTCCTTCTTATGCATCATTAATTTAACTGTCTTACTGAAATCAGACAGAGGCCTTTGACTTTCAAGTTCCTCTCTTATGTGTTTAAATTTAAAAAAAAATGGTTAGGGATATGGGCATAGATTACAAGCATCATGTGAAAAATTTCAGAGGGACTAGAGCCGATAGCATTTGACTTAATGACATGGTCTTATTCCATTTCATTGCTTCTAATTTTACTAATGTTAAATACACTTAGTCAGACAGGTTCTATTCAAGAACGTATTTTAGAAAAAAAATAGAAAAAAAGTAGATTTGAAGTAGACTCTTCATTACGAATCTTGTCAATGCTATTAAGAATGTTGCAAAAGTATAATATTCCTTATTTTAATAACCGAAAGCAAAATGAAATGCTGCATCAGCACATTATCCGAAAACAAAATTTATTATTACACTCTAAACTTGAAGAGATTTCCAGTGAACTGATTATCGATGGTAGCTGTACTAAACTACTCAGTGTATTTAACAAGAGGAAGAATTACCTTATTAATATGCCATAAACAGCACAAATCAGCAGATATATGCCGATTTTTGACAGCTGGGAATCTGACCCTTACATTATCTAACAGTCCCAGAAATTAAGGCCAGAGATGACAATTAGATAATCTACTGTGACCTCTCATTTTCTGCTGGTGCTGAATTTTATCCAGTTACCTTTGCATCAAGCCTAATGATTTGTGTGCTAACTAAAGCATAGCTATCATTTGAGTAAGGCATACCATTCTGTATGTCACTCAGTCTCAAACATAAAATACTAAGAGATGGATACTCTACCAATTCATTCGACAGTTTGTTCCAGTGCTTAATTATCTTTTCAGTTAAAAAAGATAATTTAATTTTCAAACTCAAATGTGTCTGTCTTCAACATCCAGACAGTGGTTCTTATTATGGCTTTACAAATTTAGTAAATGACATTTTCTATCTATGAAGATACTTGTACAAAAATTGTAAAAACATAATAATTTCATTTTCTTTTTGATACATTATAAAATTAAGCTCTTTAAGTCTCAAGGATATCCAACTTTTTAATTCCTTTTATGAAACTTTTTTGAATCTTCTTCAGTTTTATAAAGTTATTTTAAAATTGAGAATACTAGAACTCCACAGTTTTCCAGTATCACTACCAAAAAACTACAGTTAAATAAAATCATCTTTATACATCTTCCCCTTTAAGCCTCCTCCTATCACTTAAAAGTCTGCATTCTTTCTTCTCCTCAGTATCAGATTGGGAACTGAGATTACATTCTTCATCAGTCACTAGTTTCCAAGATAGTCATCTGTTATCCTTAATTTCTTGCTTCTAGATGTAGTCTAGATGTATCTGATAGCATTTCAGTGTTCTCTTTTTTATATGCTGCAGTCATTCACTCAATCAAAAACATTCTGAATAGCTCCCCTGCCATTATCACATGACATGTTTACATTAGTAGTGATTTTAAATTTACTTTCAGATCCTTGATGAAGAAGTTGAACAGCATAGGGTCTAGCCCAATCCTTGCAGAATATTACCAGAAGTATTATGAGTCCTCTCCTTTTTGAGAGAATTACTTCTCTTGATAAGAAAGAAGTCTGAGCTGCTGAAGTTCAAGTCTGCACAGAAGGTGGTAATTAATGAGGAAGCTGCAGATTGCTCCTCTTTTCTCTCATTCATTTTTGATCTAACATTTGTTATGCTCATTGAACTTACTGGAAAAGATTGCTTTGACTTTAAACATGTTATTTATTTTATTTAATTTCAGATACCTAAAATACAAAGGTATGCTGGTATTAACTAAATAAATTAAGACCAATGACCAGTTCCTGGCTATGATACCATTGACTAGTTTGTATCTGCACTGATTAGGATAGACTCCCTAAAGATGCACACCAGCAACTCTACACAGCCCCTGGTTTTGGCTCTCTGCCCCGTGTGCTCACTTCATGACCTAAGACTTAATTATCACATTTGTTGTGCTTCTTTTCAGTTTACAATGTTTGTTAATTGCTCAGGGAAGAATGAAGTTTTGTGGGTCATCTAAGCGTTTGCAACCTTCTCGAATAGTGCTGTAAGATTGCATAAGACAGAGAGACAGAACTGCTTCTTTCTCATTCATAATGCCTTATAGTAGCAATGCCTTGGTGGATTCCATCCTCCCCAACTGAACATGTGTATTGCCTTTTTCAAAGCTAGCTGGAGTGCTCCAAAGTAAAGGTGAGGAATGAACATAAAGAAATAAATGGTGTGATTGATCAGGTGTCCTATGCTCAGTGTCTCTCCCTAATTGTCTGGTTTTTAGCAATGTAAACATCATCTCTTGCTAGGATTCAGTTCCAGGCCATGACACGTAGATTTAAGTGTCTTCCCTAAGTGTTTGAATTCACAGGATCATCAAGAGATATCGAGGGCCTGATTCAGTTACCTGAACATAGGTGTCCAGTACCATCTTGAGATACTCAAGGACATCCAAGAGATGTGTGTAGGGCTAGCAGGTACATCACAGGACTTGCAGGATATATTTACTTACAGGAGAAGCAGTTGAAGGCCTGCCAGGGTATTATACTGCATGTGACTTGGCACTGGCTGACTCTATATAGGTAGCTGAACCCCCCTACCTACCTCATGCAGTTAGAGAGATGCATCTCACCCTAAAGCAGGCCTCTAGTGCGTAGGCAGTAAGCATTTTTCCAAGCTCCACTGACAAAAGGATTGATTCCTTTCTTTAAACATAGGTATTCAGTCCTATTTGAGATGTCCTTGGTATTCCACCTGGTCTCCAAATGCTCCTTGAAAGGATGTGACTCTCCCTGTGTCATAGCTGCCATCTCCTAATGTATGCTTCAAATAACCCAAAGCATCTCAAAATGATGCTAGGTGCCCTTGGCTCTGCATCAGTGTAACAGCTTTAGTGTTTGCATCTAAGCTGCTCATCTAGACTCTGAGTTAAAAGAAACAATGTTAAAATTCATCTGAACTGTTTGAGATATCTATATTTAAGATGAGCTAAATTGTAGCTTTTAAGTGTTTATTTCTTTCTATTAATTTCAAAGAAAGTTTAGATGACCAGCTCATGTAGAGAACTGCAGACACCTGAAATTAGATGAGATGATCTGTTTAGTGGGAGTCTGTGCACTCTCTCCATTGGCAGTGACTACGCAATTCTATCTTAAAGAAAGGTCTAAAATATTAGGGGTCAGTGATTCTGCAGAGGTGCCTCTCTTTCTGCATGCATAAAAGGACATAAAAGATACACAGCAAAGTTAGACTGGATGAATCCCATCCTTGTGGTTAAGGATCTGAAAGAGACCAAATTCATCATGGAGGGGTTTTTTGACTTGTTAAGGGACTGTCTTAGTGAAACAACACATTAGCAAAAGAAACTCAAATACAACCATGTATGGTTAGTGTAGCATCTCAAGGTCTGTGCTTTTTTTTTTTTTTAACTATTAGTTTAATATACTAACAGTAGCACTCTATTTCTTCTTGGAAATTGAAAACAATTGAATAGATTTTCCAAAGGAATCTTGAAAGTATTATAGTGTCACATTATAAACAGTCATCCTACTACACTTGTGTATTACAATGCAGAGCACAGAGACAGCGATAACTTTTTATAGCATGATACAGAGTTCTAATGATTAATCCATTATGTTGTCCATGCATGAGTTCTTTTTACATTACAGCTAAACCTATGTTCCAGTGGCTTCCAGGAAGCCATTAGAAGGTTGTTTGTATGCATTACAACATTTATACAGAATGACACTATTTGTTATATAATATTGTAATGTCGTAAGAAGTAAATGAGTATAAACAGTTGTATTATAGCTCCTGGATTTGGGAAGAATTGGGGAAAAGCAATCCAGTTTTTATTTCTATAAAAATAAACATGGGAAGTAAATAAGGGGAGACTTGCAAACTCATATCTAGAAATTAGTAATTGAATGAGTATCTGAAATCATATATTTGAAGGAGTAAATTCAATCTTGATAACTGTAACAGAATTATGAAAATCGAGACCTAGGAAGCTTTGCCAAATGTATCCCATGGCTAACTGCAAATAATGACTGGCTCATGGGAAAGGCTATAATCCTTGTCTTGTCCTCCACTAGCTGATACAGTTTTCTGTTTGTTTTATAGAAGTTTTGTTTGCATAAATGCTTTCCCTTCCAGATGTGAAAATTTGAATTGCACTCTTAAACCATTCAACACTCTGGTAAAGTAATCAGAAGCCAAGCTTTTATGTCTATGCCCTTACTTTCAGCAGAACAAAGTGAGCATTCAGTGCTACCATTCTTTATCTGATAACATTTTAAATTCACTTTGCAGAGGATAAATGACAGCCATTTGAGCCCCAGGACTCTTGCTAGAAAGAGATTTGCAGAAATAGACTCTAAAACATCAGAAGCAGGTCCATGAGAAAGGTGTAAAACTACTCATGATAATTGAACTGCAAATAATATTTCACATTCTAAAGAATCCTAAATAAGTTAAGGTGGTTTAAATTTGATCAGGAAATTTTTCTCTTGTATTTTAAGACTTTTATATCAGATGGAAAAGCAAATGTTTTTTCAATGTTGTGAACAAATAATTGCAAAAAATCTGAGTCAAAGAATGTTAAGAAACTGATGACAGATTTGTAAATTCAATGACAGCTATCAAGATTGATTTTACTCCATAAAATATCTGATTTCAGATATTCATTCAGTTATTAATTTCTTAATCTGTTCCAGGACTACTGGATATCAACTAAAAGTGTTATAGATTAACTGATGACAGAAACATGCTGTCTAAATGATTGCACTTCGAACGATGCCTTCAAAACCAGCTAATAAATGCTTAATTTGCTGCCTAGTAGTATAAACTTCAGAAAATTCAGTGTGATATGGACAAAAAATTGCTCTTCAATAGCTGTGTAATTAAGTTTTTAGAAATTGTTTGTGAGTCAAGATAAACTTTTGTATTCACCTAGGAGTGAACTGGCCAAACAGCACCACCTTAATTTTTCAGTATTCTTGTAACAGAACAATGAAACACTATCAGTCACTCTCACCTGTGCAGATTTGGCAGAGTAGTTTGATCCATTTTCAATGAAGATGTGTATTTAACACAGCTTAATGTACCTAAACTTGGGGTTAAATTTTACTAAATTAATGACTCATTAACACTTGTATTATATATAGCTGTTAATATCTCTCTCTGCCTAAGCTCTCTACTTCATTTAATATGCATCCACCACCCCCTTTCTAATTAATGCCTATACTCAATGATTTTTAAGGCTTAAAGACCCATGCAACTTTGGGTCATGTTGTCACATACTGTAAAATTATATACACAAATGACACAGCAATGACAGCAGTAACTTTTTTGGCTGTAGAAGCCTTACTTTTATTTTCATCTGAACTCAAACCTGGGATCTTGAATTGGGAGATCTGACAGAGTCACATTGTCTAAACAACATATGTATGCATACACTGGTTCACAGGGTCTTGCATTTACTGGGGATATGTTCAACAGCAACAGATTGTCAGCCAGCAGTAGGGGCATGCAGACAGATGAAGACCTGAATATTTTCTGAGTGCTCAGGGTGTGTTCCTCTTTTACAGCTCAAGCCTTAGGTGACAGGCAGCAGAACATCTTATGGGTCACTGACCACTGCCAGAAATGTCTCCTATGCAAACCCATAAGAAGTGGAAGAAAGAATTTTCTTAATCTTTACACATGCAGAAGTGCAGCCAAAATAGCCTTAGCCCCCTACTTAGAGTAATAGTAGCTGAAAAATACAGAGTTGTTTGTTAGGTTTTGGTAATTTCAGCTGACTACTTGACTAAACAGCTGTAGTAGTTAATGTAGTTCCTGAGAGCAATGGCTAGGAGTACAGATTTTGAATTGCCTTCAGGAAACACTAGGCCATTGGCTTGCTAAATTCTATGCATTCAAAAATATTCATTGCTTTCCTCCCAAATAGAAAGCCTTAGTGATTTCTAAATTTCACTACAGAAATAACTATGTTAAAAGAACATTTTTCACTGTGAGAATTAGAAGCTTTGGTAATGAGAATAAATTATCAGCCATGACTAATTTTTAACATATTGGATCAGATTCCCAACTGGTAAAACTGACTAACTCCTGTGGCCTTCGGTCAGCTTCTGCCATCTGCAAATATAATCACTCATACAGCTCTCCAAAACAGAGGTTTGCTTATCACTAAGAACAGTCATTATTCTCTATGCATTTCATGTATGCATTCTTTATGTCTATTGGAGGGGGTTGTTTTATATTTTTTTAACAATATGTGAGTTTGCAATGTCATTTAAAACATGGGTGGCAACTTTCACAACTCATTTTCTTAACTGATGGGATTCAGCTCTACACTGGACATCCTCAATGAAGGATTTCTTGATACATAAAGTCTTAGCTGTTCTTAAGGACATGAAGCCTTAGCTGTTGTTCTTTATGTACTCTCTTTTCTGCTATTGCAGAACCAATTCCATGTCACCAGCAATTCCTATATCACTTTCTGGGAGAGTAATAAAAAATTACAAAGAAAAAATGTGTAATAACTTCAAACACTGGTTGCTTTGTAATTCTATTACTATAATTTGTGAAAAATGACAACAGAAATCATGGAAATGACTATAATTGTTACAGAGTGGAAGACAGTTTTGTTTGGAAAGCAGCATTTGGTCTTTTAAACAATGTAGCAGAAATGAGCTTTACTGTTTCAAGAAAAGATTGTACTCTGAAAAGCTCCACACAAAAAAGGAGGAAGGAACGGAAGAAACGTAACAGAACTGCTCATCTGCTAGAGAAATTCATCACTGTCCTCCTTGGACAATTTGGAAACCAAACTGGGGCTGCTGCCAGTTGTAAGAGTTCCCTATCAAATAATCTCTGAATTTAAAAAGGCATCAACTTCCATGTCCAGTAGATGATGAAAAGAGACAATCCCTTCTGCATTTGGGCTTCTAGGAGCTATTACTTTTGCTTGCAAGCATGACAAAGAACAGCCCCATTTTTCCATCTGGAAAATTGCAACCCATAAACGTTTTTTGCAAAAGAATGCAAGAAAATAATCTTGGCTTGAAGATGGGAAAGCTGCATGCACTAGTGCTCAATGCTTTGTTTTTGGTAGGCATTAGCTATTGCCAAGAAAGTAACATAATTTCCAAATTGACACTTAATTTTGAACTGTGTATCACGTATTAATAGTTAATTTATTGAAGCATGTAAAGCAGCTGAAGCAAAAGGGGTTTGGTTTTTGTTCTTTTTTGTTGTGCCAAATAGTTTCATTACAAATTATCATGCTATACCCAGGTCCCTTTAGACCGAGAAAAGAAACTCTTCTAAAAGAGATGACTGTTGGTACATGAGGTTGTCTAATTAGGTTAGGCAACACTATGCAAGGTAGATAAATCTTTCCTTTCTTTTCCTTTTTTTTGAGGAAGTGAAAATCTGTCCCACATCACTTGCAAATTGCAAAGAAGTAAACACTTCTGAACAGTATTTAGAATTCAGCAATATGTAAATACAGGCCATTTGTTAAAGTGCTTAAAGTTGTCTTGAAAGCTGTAAAAAATCCATATGTTAGTGCTTAAAAGTGGTCTGATTTTCCAGGGAATTAGTAGTTTTGAACATCAGAGCACTTCTCTGGGCACAACAATATTGATTTAGGGTTAGCTACTTCTTTCTTAAAGTCATGGTGGTAAAAATGCTCTCATGATCAGTAGAAGGAAAAATAAAGTAACTCAGAAGGCAAGTGATTCAAGAAATGGAAAGCTGATAACAGCTATGTTAAAGACCTACATGCATAAGTGATTATTTTACAGGATTTCTTCTTTCAGTGCATGAGCAAAGATGGGTGGTGCTGTTTAAATTAAAAAGCAATCACGTGATGCAGAATAATACTTTAAAAAGTCATTGAGGAATAGCATATCACATAAGCTTTTCAGAGCACTGAAGTTTGTAACATTTTGGTGCAAGTAGCTGCTGCCCTTCAGATTGCTTTCCTGAGCCTTACTGCAACTGGTTTTCCTGAACTGATGAAATGGTCAAAAAACTGAGTGATAGCTTCTTGTTTTTCTCTGCATTTATTTTTGTTTCAACCGGAGACCCAACTGTGTTTTGCAATGAGTTGGAAGAATAGCATTTGACACACCAGTTAATTTTACTGAGGCTTTCAATTATCTCACTGTCTGCAGGTTGACCAGCAACTATTGCCTATGAGAAAAAGGTCTTCAGTCCAGTTAAAACTTACTCAGCTTCATTAAGCAGATGTAAGAAAGACTTTTGGTCAGGTCAGCATCTCCTGTAACAGCTACGAGCTCACTCATTTTGTACAGACATGGAGGACTCCAAGCACCTGTATGTCAGGGAGTCATGAGGGCCAGACATGCCGAGGCATCTCCCCATGGGGGACAGAAGGCCAGGCCTGGCACCCCATCCTGTCCCAAAACCCAGCCAGGGAGCAGGGCACCTGGGGGGCACCCGGGGGTTACCCAGGGGCAGCGCCATCCTCCATTGCCAAGCGTGTCTGTGGTGAGGGGCTGATGGCCCTGGGCTGGGCTGAAATGGGGTCCTGGGCCCCAGGGGTGAGGGAGGGCCCTGGGGGTGCTGGTCATGACCCATAAGGCCTGGTAGTGCCTCAGGACCCTGACACTGAGAACAATTCTTATTTAATTTTATTCGTAGCAAAATTGGACTCCCTTGCAGAGAAAGATGCTGCTTAAACAAATCAGTTCCATTTATTTAAATCCAAACCAGACATTTTCATTTAAGCATCACTTTTACTCCCTCTCAGATAAGTATCTACCCATCTCTTAAGGCGTTACAGACCCATTCCCCAAAGCGTGTGGCAACGGGTCTGTTCCATACACCTCCATATAGCAAAAATGTAAAAATACCCTCCATTCAGGAATGCCAGACAAGCTTGAGAACACAAGTCCCATCTTTTAAATTATACATATAGAGTGATGACTGAAGACTCACCAATAAAATTTAATTGAGGATTTGCAAATGGTACAGGAAAAAAGATGGAAAAATCTGGATTCCAAAGTAGTGAAAAATAAGTAGCATTCACCATCTGTGGTCCTTGACAACAAGCAGACTATCGACAGAACCATACAGTAAAAACATAACTGCTTTTACAAGCTTAAACCATCTGTAAAAACAGGGTGCTTTAAACGCTAAACTGAAATGGCTCAAAAAAAAAAAAAAAGCACAAACCAAACTGCATTACCGTTCTGGTATATTAACGTAGTATTAAATAGCCAGCACAAATCCAACAAAGCAGAGCAATTCAGACTTAGCAAAAATCAACATCCAAGACAACCTGGTGGGCTTAAGTGACCATCTCTTGTAAACTAGCAAAGTCACAAATCTTGAAAATGTTGCTCACTTCACTCAAACATTTATTCTGGAAATTCTTAAACCCTACATACTGAGTTTTGGAACTAAGCTATGACATTTTGTCTTCTTATCCACTCTAAATATCATCAGCTTTTAACATTTTTAAGGCAACTATAAATGTGTATGTAACTAGGCACTTGCAAAGGGACAGCATTCATTAATGGTTAGTGGTAAAACAAACAGAAATAGCTCCATGACACAAACATGCGTAGAACAAACCAAAGCTCAGGAGCGAGTCCTTTCCAGAGAGACCACTGAAATCACTACTGCACGTTTAAGCAACCTGAAGAGCTCCCAGTTTGCAGCAATTTTCTGCCTGGAAGAACCACAGGACAGGGCCTGTCTTGCTGCAGTTCATGGCTGCTCCTCTGGTGAAAGCCCTAATCCAAAGAAGTCCCAGGCTCACGGCACAGCTTTTTATACCATGTGGCTCCCTCACTGCACTGGCTTTGTTATAAGGGAGCCGAGTTTTACCTCCGCATTCCTTTCGAACACATGGAATTTTACATCCAGGAAGGCTTTGTAATTTTGAGGGCTGTAGGTGCTGCACGACAGTCTTTATAAAGCATATAAAAAAACAGAAAATAATTGAAAGCCAGGAACTCTTCATTAGTCACCTGTCTCATTTTTGTGTCTTTGGTATGAGATAAGTAAGTTAGGGAAGCCAAATAAATTCCACAATAATACACCCATTCCCATAAAATAAATATAAAAATACATGGGAAGGTATGGAAAAGCATGGAAAAGCATATAATGAGATGAGAGCAGCTTTTCTATGAATGCATACAGTGAGAATTTCCCAGTGTAGTCTCTCAGCTTTGACCATATTTTGGCCCTTTTTTACCTCCTACATTAGAGGTAGCATCTTTGCCATGGTGCTCCTACTTTGAACATTTTCCATAGGGTGACAGTGCTTTTGCTTTTCTCAATTCCTTATAAAAAATTAATTAACACATAAAATAAGGAACTAAGAGGAAGAAATTTTCTGTTGGCATAAATTTAAAATTTTAATCTAGAAGAACTGGTATGCTGCAGAGCTAAGATTTTATGCTGAGACAGTATATTTAATGTAAATAATCCTTCTTCTCACCTCTGGCATTTAAGAGTCTTTCTTTACCTACGTTAGTGATTCTGACATTTCAGAATAATTACAAACCTTTTCTCTTCCCCCATATTGATGACATAGTTCACTACTTCCTTAAAAGTTTTTTGCAGTCCTCTGTTGGCTAATTATCTTCTTATGAGTCCTTCACCCCTCCTTCTCCTTCCAATAAAGGACAGGGCAGAATTACCTGGAACTATTATCAGAAAATGTTTACACTTTGCTGCCTAAAGGAACTGATCTGCTACCACAAACCAAGGGTCCTTAGCGTCTCTACCCATACACTAAACAGAACATGTGAAACCTACTCTCATCCCCCAAGTCTCGAAGGAATTGAGATGCTGCCAACTCCTGCTGTGCAACTTTTCCAAACTTGCTCTAAACTCTTTCAGAACTCTTCCAATAGACATACTACAAATTTCAGCAGGAAAGAAACAATACATTCATGTATTTGTGTATTTAGAAAACAGAGAAACTACCAGAACTTTAAATAGCTTCTTAATTCAAATCTTATTCATTTAGAATATCTGTTTCAGGGAATTTATGTTTTGAGGTAAGTTATTTCCATTCTAATTTGTTGTTAACATCTGTTTTTTGAATATTAGATTTTTCACCTTGTAGCAGATTTTTAGAGGTTAACATGTTCTTCTCTGGACTGTTACAAGACCAGTAAGGTTGCGTATTAACAAGATTAAAAATCGGACATCTGCTCTTATTGGTAAATCGCTGAGTCTGATTTTTGTACCATATAAATGGTATCTGACTATGCAAAATCCAATAAAATTTGATGCTGGTTTTACAAACTGTCCCTTCACTTTATCTATGTGTAGGTGATTAGATACCTTCACCAGGTCATGTACATGGGCAATAACAGTCATATTTTATTAATCTACAACAGTTTACAATGACATGAATGCAATTTTCAAAAGAGAGAGAGGAAAAAAAATCTACAGGCAATTTGCTAAGCACTATTCAGATAAGAAATTTTAAGTTATTAAATACTCAGATTAACCAGAGGTAATATCAAGGTTTGATTATTCCATGTTCCTCTGAATTGCCCTGTGACATGAGTAAGTCCCCTCAATGCATTACCCCTTTTTTTTCCCACATGTAAGATGGGAATAACAATACAAAAAAAACCCCAAACCCTTCAGAAGAATCTTCTGAAGCTTGATCAAAATTTCTAAGGGATTCTTGCATAAAAAAAAAAAAAAGACAATAAACTTGGCCATCCTGCTTCAAATACAGATTGTTACTCCTCTTTGACTGTTTAGAACTTTTCTACACATGAATTATATAACAGTATGTGTATATCTATATATACACAAAGTATTCTAGACATCAGCCTCTGAATATTACATCCTAAATCAAACTTCCTAATCTGATTCGTCAGAAATATGTTTGCATTCTGAAGTTTGGCTATTTTGCAGGAGATTCCAGTTTTGGAAAAAAAAAAAACATTGGAAGAACTGTAAAAAACTTCTAGCCAGGAGAAAGTAGCTATATAAAAGAGACAAAACAATTCACACTATCATTCTGGGAGAAAGCAAGAACAAGCTCCCTCTATAGTTAAATATGAAAGCATAAGATAAACAAACTTCTTGAGTTTATACTGTGTTAGAATGCAAAATGCACTCAGTGTGAATCCAGAACTCTGGTGTTTGTCCTTCAGTGTTTACAGTCTCTTTTTTAGCAACATTGCTGCCTTGAAGTTAGGCTTGATGGATCAAATGTGTATGGAGAACACCACAATAATACCCTGTATGGTCCTTCCTCCCCTGTATACAACACTTCTAGCTGAAGCAGCAGGTAGTTTGGGAAACTGGTGAGAAGAGACATCTGTGGAACAGACTGCCTGAACCCCTGTTGAGATCCAAGGCCATAGTGAGCAAACACTGGTGCCAGCAGTGTTTTCAACTCTTATTAAGATCTATCAGCTAAGGATGAGTATTTAGTCACAGTGAGAATCCAAATGTTGAAAGTCTATAAAGAAAAAAGGGCAGTATTATGCAATCTTCTTTTACTTGCAGTCCTTGTTTTATCTCATCTCTGAGGGAAGAATATGGAAAAAAAAAATCCTAAATGAGAACTACTTCAGTTTCTCAAGTGCTCATCCCTAGTCTTTTATGAGGAATGTACCTTTAAGGTACAAAGCTGCCTATAATACCTGTTGAAGTGGAATTCTAGATGTCATTTTTCTAGTAGCCTGCTCTGTTTCCTCTAAATTGGTTGTTCATTTGCAAAGGAAAGTATTAAATCAAAAGCTGCATCCATGCATTCAGTATTTTATTTTGGTTGTATGTTGTATTTAAAATGTCCACATCACTCTTTTTCACTCCATCTGTTTCTGTCCCTCTTTCTCATATACATAAACTCACTTTGAGTAAATATCATTTTATTGTCTCCAGGCATTAAGTTTCACGTATTGCTTGGTACAAAAATAATATACAACCACTGTGCAGTGGTAGTGTGTGTTCCCTGGAGGAAAGGAAATGATTGGTGATGACATGGGAAACTTGAAAGTGAACATGCATAACAGAGCAACATAGGCATGGTCATCACCATTACTAACTTTAATTTTCTGAAGAGGTCTCCTTTTTCATAGTGACTGATAAAGATAAAAGGGGATGACGTACAATGCTTTCCTTGACTCAGGGAATTTTTAAATCTGTGATCTGATTTTAGCCGCATGAGCAAAAAGAGCATCCTCCACTTGTTCCACAAACAAGGCAGCCAGTGCAAGAAAAGGCCTATCACCAACTACAACGTGCTTGTTTTCTGAAGGAAAACTAATTTTAATATGTGATCATCACAGAACTATATCACATATGGCTGTCTAACCTGTTTTGGGAGACATACATGTAATAAATACCTTAAATACATAAAGTTCCACTTTCCATTCCACACTCCAGAGTTTCCTCAGACTTGTATGCCAACTCCTCCCACGGCTCTCTCTCCCACAGGCTCTTACCAGGTCTCCAAAGATACCAGGGATGTCAAACACTGACTGACTCTTAGCTCATCTACTGATCCATGATTCACCTGGAATTTCACCTTCTGCAGAGGCCACAGACATTCAGGCTTGTCTAACTATAAAGTTTGACTCATCCTTGGATTTGTCAGACAGATATCTTTATTTGGATAGTTTGATAAGTAACTTTTTCGTAGTCAAGCAATAACAAGGTAGGTCTAACTGTCCAGCAGTTAGAATTCAAAATGTTTAAATCATAGCTTCCTTTATAAACAATATACATACACATTCACTGCAGTATGTTTGCTGATTGGCTATAAGGGATATATTTACTTATCTGACACGCAGCCTTGCTCCAACCAATATTCAGGCCGTAAGATTATTATGTGAAGCCTGGTTAAATTTAAAGCTATGCTGGTTTGAAAACAACCTTCTGTACTAAGTAGTATGCAAGGCTTGCTTTACAAGGGTATCTTTTGAACTGAAGACCTTTGTTTCTCTTAACCCACCAATGTCTGCCTTACCCAGCATTATTCACCATTAGTCAGCCCAGTACAGGGCCAGATTATGGTTTCCCTGTTAGTTGTTGTTCATAACTTTTAAAGCATCTGGAACGATGCCTTACATCTTAACTCTAATCTTCATGCACATTTTTCAGTTCAGACAAAACCATCCATTTGCATGTACAAAGCAAATAATTGATGCAAAATTCATGCTGGAAAAACTGACTATGTACAAGAGTGAAAACAAGCTTATTAGTATCTGAAGTAAGATTTTTAAGAGCATTAATGCATTCAAGCTCTTGATACCCTCCTGAGTTCAGAGTAAGAGTAATTCTTATTTGACAAGTAAGAAAAGTGAGACATGAAATAGATATAGTCCAGAAATAATAAGGACATTGTTTTGAATCCATATGTTTAACATGTCTCCAACTTGAGACTCCTTGCCTATACAGACTTAGGACCTGTGGGAAGGGCAACACACTTCCAAATCTATTTGCCTTGTGAAAACACAGTGGCTTCACAGACAGCCTTCATACTGCCTCCAGAAAGGCCTGTAGGCAGCCTACAGTGTACACTGGCAGTGTTACCAAGCCACCAAATGCCACAGGAAGCTGCTGGCTGATTTTTCACACAAGGCCCTCTTCACTCCATCATTGGTCTCTACCAATGCTACCACATTTACTGTCTGGTCAGTCAGAGAAATTGATTTTGAGGGTAGACTTGCTATGTTCCTCAAAAAGTGCAGGCATATATGTTTAGGTTGACTTGAGAAGTGGCACACCCACACAATATTTAAGGAAATCAGTGGAAACACCTCTGAAAAAAAAAAGGATATAAGTTTTAATTTAGTTACTTAAGACTTAATAAAACTATTAGATTCTGAAAATTTGGGGCTTAAATATCTTCTCCAAAATCACCAAGCAACTAAATGCCAGGGCTGGCAATAGAATCCATATCCCATATGCCTCTAATCGTATGTCTCACCAGTCACGGTAGTTCTTCAGTTTTAGTGATTGTTATTAAAAAAGGTTGGTCAAAGGTTTCAGCATTATTTTCAGCTGGGAAACCAAAGGGTTACTTGAGATCTTTTTACTTCTTAAACATATTCAGCCAACTTTTTCACTGAATCGCTGATTTTAATAAATTCCCAGAAGAGATCATTTGGTCCAATGACATTTATTCATGGATGGTTTTACGTTACAGTTTAGCTCAGATATATTTACAGAGTGCACTATATGGAACAAGGAGATGCTGCCACTGTTTGAGCTCATTTAAGCAAAACCTTACAAAAAACTGTTCTTTAAAAATTGGTGGGTGTGAAGGCAAAATAACTGATAGTCCTAGCAGGGCTTGTCATGTGACAAAAAGGATTTTCTTAAAATAGCTTTCATGGCTGGGGCATTTTTGAAATATTATTTTACAGTGGTTTAATAGCTGATGAATAAATCTTCCAAAATTACAGTACGAACCAGACAGAAAATACAAGATGCTCTGTTACTTAATGGTCTTCATTAAAAGGTTTCCTGAAGTGTTTGAGCCAAAGCCCAGGAACTAAAGTTTGGAATGAGTACTGCCCTGGTAAAGTGATTCCTGAATCTTGCTGATTCAAGAAAACATAACCCCAGTCTACATGAAGTGTCTGGAATTATCACTGGCGAACTTGTCACTGAATAGCAGCCTTGCCAGGAAGTTTATGCACACTCAGTTGCTTAAAATTTTAGACAGCTATCGGTTGCTCAACAAATGCCAAGATAACATAACCTATTCCTCCTGACAATTCACTGCCCAAATACACAAGAGCTTTGCAGCCAGAATTAGTTCAGGAATTTGGTTTTGTTTTGTGCCTCCTGTCACAAATGATAAACACTATACATCTTTGTTACAGTGAGTTTTGATGGCAACCAGAGGAAACATATCCACAGAGAGAAGGAAACTGGTAAGTGGAGGAATATGCCCCCCAAAATGGATTTTTCGACACGTCATCATTGATTTTTCAGCTTAAGAAAGCAGTGAGCAATAGTGGAGGCGTTTTTCAATACTTGGTATTGTAGCAGACTATTAAACAACAAAAAAAGACACTTCAATATATATATTGAACAAATTACTTGCAGGTCTAATAGGTTAACATTTTCTACATATACAGAACTAAAAGTGCTTTGTAGTTGATCAGAGTGAAATTTCAAAGTCTGTGTTAGAAAACTTTTCCTCCAGCAATGAGATTTAGGCTGATAAAGAACTTCTCACTTCAGACAACTGCTAGGATAGACTGAATTGAAGTCCCTCAGTATTCTTCTGTTCTTCCATAAGTTTGTCTCCATCATCATGCAGTTTGAGTAATTTCTTCTAAATTCATATATTGCTGTTTTATGAGTGGTGTCTTGAATCACATGTGACCAAAGGTGGAAGTTCAATAAACTAATCATCATGCAATCCCAGCAATATTCAGACCTGGTTCACACAAAAGAAATGCACAAGAGTTGCACAAAAAGCAGGAAGTGCTTTTGAAACACAGAATAATAGAAGGGTCAGAAAAACAGCAAATCTTGTAAAAATCTCGGCAACTCTGAATCAGGTTGGCATAAATTAATCAATCACATCTTGCTGTTACCAGGACTCAGAGACTTAATTTGCCCTTACCCACATTGCTATTATAAGATTTATTCTTAGGTTAAGATACATCAAAACTGTGTAGAACTCATATCATATCTTCTCATTATCAAATCAATAAAGATAGGATGAAATGTCCCTTTTTCAGAAGGAAAAAAAAGAAAAGGTGATTTCATTATCAGAAACTCACTGCTGGCCTAACCAATAAGTCTAATCAAGTTTTTACAAAAAAAACCTTTCCTTGAGGACCTCTTTTTTATCAATGGACAGTGTTACTTGATAAAATTGTGCATCTACATTAATAGCTAAAATTTTGCTTGCCTGTCCTTTGTCTCCCTCTATAGGGTTCTACTTGGTGTCCATACAGCATTTCTAAACTACTACAAATGTTGGAATGAGCAGGAGAAACAATTCTTGTTGTTCCAGGCTCTGTTTTCCCAAAGACACTCTCATAGAAATATACAATTAATTATCATGGTGTTACTACAGCATTGGATTTCTCCTCTAACATTCTCTTTTCCTCTAATGCACTGTATTTAATAAACTTTTATGAAAAGCTGACAGCCACAGAATAGGAAATAATGAGAAAGGTGCTGTACAAAGCTGCTTATACAGCTCAGACAGCTCTTATTAGTCCTGACTTACCTGACAATTTATAACTCTACAAAAGAAATACCTACTGTAATGATCAAAGTGCTTTAAACTGACCCTATAAGACAATTTGCTTGTTGCATTTTTTGAGAGCTATCCCAGACCCTTAGAAAAAAATTATTTCGATTTAGTCTTTGTAGTGGGTTGACCCTGGCTGGATGCCAGGTGCCCACCAAAGCTGCTCTATCACTCCCCTCCTCAGCTGGACAGGGGAGAGAAAACAGAACAAAAAACTCATGGGTTGAGGTAAGGGCAGGGAGAGATCACTCACCAATTACTGTTACAGGCAAAACAGACTCGACTTGTGGAAATTAGTTTAATTTATTACCAATCAAATCAGAGTAGGATAATGAGAAATAAAAACTAAATCCTAAAACACCTTTCCCCCACCCATCCTTTCTTCCCGGGCTTAATGTCACTCCTGATTTTCTCTACCTCCTCCCCCCTAGCAGTGCAGGGGGATGGGGAATGGGGGTTACAGTCAGTTCATCACACATTGTCTCTGCCGCTTCATCCTCTTCAGGGGCAGGACTCATCACACTCTTCCCCTGCTCCAGCATGGGGTCCCTCCCACGGGAGACAGTTCTCCACGAACTTCTCCAATGTGGGTCCTTCCCACGGGCTGCAGTTCTTCACGAACTGCTCTAGTGTGGGTCCCTTCCACGGTGTGCAGTCCTTCAGGCACAGACTACTCCAGTGTGGTTCCCCTGCGGGGTCACAAGTCCTGCCAGAAAACCTGCTCCAGCGTGGGCTCCTCTCTCCACAGATCCGCAGGTTCTGCCAGGAGCCTGCGCGAGCACAGGCTTCCCATGGGGTCACAGCCTCCATTGGGCATCCCCCTGCTCCACCATGGACCTCCATGGGCTGCAGGGGGACAGCCCGCCTCACCATGGGCTTCTCCACAGGCTGCAGGGGAATCTCTGCTCTGGTGCCTGGAGCACCTCCTCCCGCTCCTTCCTCACTGGCCTGGGGGTCTGCAGGGTTGTTTCTCTCACACATTCTCACTCCTCTCTCTCCAGCTGCAGTTGCTGTTGTGCAGCAGCATTTTCCCCCTTCTTAAATCTGCTCTCCCAGAGGCGCTACCATTGCTGACTGGCTCAGCCTTGGCCAGCGGTGGGTCCGTCTTGGAGCCGGCTGGCATTGGCTCTGTTGGACATGGGGGAAGCTTCCAGCAGCTTCTCACAGAAGCCACCACTGTAGCTCCCCCGCTACCAAAACCGTGCCACACAAACCCAATACAGTCTTGAAGGTGTAACTTCAAGAACATTCTTTAAAAAAATATGAAGGTACAGGGTATCACATTAAAAGAAACTGAAGGAAGGCCAATTCACAAAATAAAAAATGTAAAGTGGAAAATAAATACAAATAAGGGACTATGAGTGTTTCCAGCATTTGCTAGCTTGTGGTTTTTTGAGTGTGCTCCACTGGTACAGCAAGTCATATAAAACATCAGCTATTCTAAATACTTTGTCTTGCATAAATGTTTCATTGTTGATAACAGACCCGCTGTGATGTCAGTTCTCTTTCTTTTTAGGACTAGATATATTCTGTCTGGCAATACAAATTTAGCACCTTAACTACATATGGATATGAGTAAACTTTTCTTAGCTTGAATTAAACATGATTTCAGTTTCTTTCTTTTTATATAGGTATTACAATTAAGATCCTTTATACTACTGACTCAGCCGCAGAAGTCATGTCTATTGAATCAATAAGAATAAATTGAAAAACTAGGACCAACAATGAAAATACAAATAGTCACATCTATTGAATCAATAAGAATAAATTGAAAAACTAGGACCAACAATTAAAATACAAATTAATCTAAGTATTAAACTAGTTTCTTAAGTAATACCTTCATACGTGCTAACTATTTATATTACTGCATCATCATCTTTCATTGGTAAGTGCAAAAGGAGTAAAACCTGTTTCTCAGAAAAATTGAGGCTCCTAAATCCCATGAGTAAAGGGGAAAGTTTAGCAGATAGCTCACAGAAGTAGATCTTCAGAGACTGCAGTGAACTCTCATTGAAATTAACGTGATGATGTAGCTGAAAATCAAGGCTTAGAATTTTATTTTAAAAGATTTTAAGGTAATGCCAGAGTAACAGGCAGCAGCCACTTGACTTGTGGGTTCATGACTCTCAGAGTTCATGTCTGGCAGCTCAACTCCTGCACCAATGATTTTGCATGCAAAAATGGTTAAACATATTGGATCAGCACTGGCAGGGTTGCTAAGATTGTCTTCTCTAGCATAGGTAACCAGGAATCTAGACCTATGATTGTGTGATAAATCAGGTAGAGGAAGAATATGATTTTGTACTGCTGCCACACTGATCTCTGTACTCATAAGAATATTAGATATTAGATGCCTCCTCTCCTTCTAGGTGCAGGTTAGATAGTCAGCACATACTTGATCAAACCTTACAAAGAAGCAAGGTGGGAGACACTGCCCTTTGTAAATCCCATGGACTACTCAATTTCCTCTGAACTGTTTGATGCTGTCATTTAAGTAATTTCACATACCTACACCAGAAACATGGTGTAGGAGTCTATTTAGTGTTAGAACTCTAATAAATAGGAAAATGCTTCCAGAATTGGTGGTGGCTAAAAATTTTGATAGCATCTAAGTATTATATTGGCAGTCATATTCAGGCATTTGAATAGAGCCATTTTGGCTCTATTTGCTTCTTTCTTTTTTGGTTTTATACACATCATGAACTGCAGTCTGCAGTGAAATCAGTACAAAGCTTGTCACTGCCCTGAAAGGGGCCAGGTTATTGCTGTGAGATAGATCACAGACATGATCTGTAAGAGATAGTGTACAGACTAGAAGTGAACATTGAGAGCAGAAGGAATCTTTTCAGTGCCATCATCTCTGTGCCATCATCATTTCAGTGCCAAGCACTGAAGGGCAAGGGATGACAATTCACCCCGCAGCAGCAGCAAGCACAAGTTGATGGGCACCCTTCATGCACTTTATGGGAATTGTGATATAATCCTTTCCCTTGGCATTCTGCTGGTTGAGTGGGCTCCCAGTTCATACTGCCAACAGCATGAAGGCTGTAATAATGTGATTGCTATCATTCTCTTTCCTTATAACAGTTACAAGGCCACATGCCTACCTATTCATCTACACACAGAACATGCACATGTGTATACACTCATGCACATGCAGATGCTGCTCATTCGGTAGTTTCAGCACAAATAGGCTGGTTTCAGCACAAACAGCTTGGTATTCAACTCATCCTGATTTCTTTTTTTCAGCGGGGATAATAGTTTGCATAGAAGAAAAATATACGTATAGCAGAGCTCTTCTTCTCCACATATTTAGCTACCCCCTCATTTTCTTTGTAGTCCACACCACTGGAGGAATTCCTATGCAGATGATAGCATTTGCTAAATACTAAGAGGAACACCCACAACTCTTTTTTTTCTCTTTCTAAGCTTCTTGACTTAATGCTTCGTGTTGTATTTTTTTTAATCCTATTGAACTAAGCAGAACAGGGAAAAACATGCAACTAAGTGAGCACCAATAATATTTTTAATTATATGATTACATGAACCACCCTTTACATTTGATAGAAGAGGAGAGATTGTGCTGCAGCATATAGCAGATGATTTCTGTATGAAAATAAAATTAAGCTTAAGTACACATCCTTTTAAAAAAGGCTGGCTAAAAGGAAACTACATCCTTATGGAGAAGTATCAAACAATGATTTTACTTACTGCTTAAAAAGACTTGGGATTCAGGTTTTCTTACTGATATTGTGTTCAGGGAGAACAGGGACACTCTGCTGCTGGAACCCTGTATCTGCCTTTTTATTGACAGCTTTTAAGACCTCTCTCAGAAATTCAGAGGCATACTTGACTTTCAAAGCGGAAACTCCAGAGAAGCCACCTTCTATGTCTTCATATTAATTCATCATAAAAAGATGTTCATTGGGAAAAGAGAATAATGGAAGAAAGAAGGATAAATGGATTCATCGGATTGGAAAGAAAGCAAAAAAGCTATCAGAAAACAAGGTATAGGATAGAATACTGCAATGAATGAAATAAATATTTTTTGCTTTCATAGTTCAAGTTTTTCCTGACCTGTGTTTAATACAGATAGAACACTATTACAGACATGTCTCAGCTCATAAAAAATTTCCAGATTCCACCATTATTCCCCAAGGAGCTGCCCTTGAGAAGAATAGATACGTAGCTTTTATTTGAAAAACTGAGAAAAAAACCCCTACCATTGTTGAAGCTCCTCCATTCACATTCTACTCTCTCACTTTACTGAAGTGTGGCCTGGATTCATTACCCTTTCGTTATTATACAAATGAAAACAGAGTACACATTTCCTGAATCAGAAAGGCCCTCTGAAAACAGCATGCAGAGATGAAATAGGTATGTCTATATTGGGTACTATGCACAGACATGAATTCCCTATGCCTATACTTTAATCTAGGACAATGCAAATCAGCTCTGCTCTAAGAAGTATGTGATCAAATATTTCCTGCAACATTGTTTACCTGAGACTCAGAAACACCCATCATATTCTGGTGGGATTTTGGGACAAAATACCTCTTTTCTTATTCTACTGTGGGGATATACTGAGAGAAAAATACTGACCTGAAAGGAAGAATGAATTCTCTCCACTGATAAAATATTTGTTCATTTTTTTTCCATTAGCTAAAAGCATTCCTTTTTACTTTTACTTTTATCTCAGTGGGTCAATTTCACCCAATAAAGCAGAAAGAGAGGAGCAGGAGTAGAAATGTTATATTGCAGCAACCTATACAACTCACTGTACAGAAGGAAAGGTACTTTGAATATATTAGCTAGACTAATGGTAGTTAACCTGCTCATTTTCTTCCCAAAACTCCCTGGCAACTTTCTACTGTTTCCCATTTCTGTTCATCCAGGCATCAAAAATCCAAATTTATTCCCAGACTTTGGTTTCCCATAAGGAGTTAGGTCTTCTACTATCAGTTCATCTAGGATATTTATTTTACAGAGGTATTTTTCAGGCCACTTTTCTATTGGACTCTATAACACATACTTGTATTAATTGCTTTAATCTCTCGTTTCAGTTATAGCCTAGGTGCTCAGAATGAGGGACAGGTTTCAAACCACACTCATTCATGCAGCTTTTTAACCTTCTCTGCTCCCCAGATGTGACAGTTTATTACAGATAACACAGAAAAAAATGCCTTGTGGAAAGCATCTTTACTGGGAGAATTTGGAGTGCAGTTAGAAACCAACAGTTTTTCATCATCTGCACAATGAATTGCTTCTACAATGATGATATTACAGAGAGAAAGATTTTGTGTGACTCTTCAAAATCAGCTTTCTGGAGGAAAACTTCTTTGTAGTTTTGAAGATAATTATTGCTATAAAGCCATGTGAGTTACAAAATAAATATGAAATTGACAGTGTGATTCAAATGCAGAATAAAAAATGTTTTGAGAAGTAAATGTCAAGAGATTCAGCTTCTGTTTATGAAATAGTTTAGCAGAGGTTGAAATAGCTGGGTCAGGCTGATTTTAGCTGCAGTTATAAATTATTTTGTCAAAATTTGGAAGGATTATTTTTTCCTTCTTGATGAGTATCTTGACATCTATTTTTCTGCTTCTTCATTTATACAGGCCACAATTAAGAGAAGAGTGTTTATGTAGGGCACTCAACAGATATCTAGGAAGCCCCCTGTACAGAACAGGGAAAAACTCGGGCTTTATTGCATTTCGGAGGAACTGATATAGTTCCATGAGTCTTTTTTACCAAAACTCCACAAACTGACATCCATTCTACCTTTAACAAATTCAAGAAGTATCCACTTATCTTACTAGGGTAACAGATTAATAGTAAACCAGACCTTTAAGGTTTTTATATATAGCTACAGTTTGTGAGGATCAATTATCTAATACATGCTACATTCTGTTACAGACATTTGGCTACTGTTGTGGTCTAACCCCAGCGGGCAACTAAGCACCACACAGCCACTCACTCACTCCCCCCATGTCAGGATGGCGGACAGAATCAGAAGAGTAAAAATAAGAAAACTCATGGGCTGAGGTAAAGACAGTTTAATAAGTAAAGCAAAAGCACATGCACAAGCAAAGCAAACCAAGGTATTCATTCACCACTTCCCATTGACAGGCAGCTGTTCAGCCATCTCCAGGAAAGCAGGGCTCCATCATTCATAATGGTGACTTGGGAAGACAAATGCCACCACTCCGAACATCCCCCCCTTCTACACCATGTAAAAGTTCTCATTGGGCAGGGCCAGCTCAATTGACGGATCCTCTAGTGTTGACTAACCATGTGACTTTTGCTAAATATGTACCCCAATGTTTGAATGTTCCACCCCGCCATTGCTCTCAACGTACTCTTTAACATTCCATTGTATCGTTCCGTTTTCCTGGAGGCTGGTGCATAATAGGGGATGTGACCAGTTGATGTGAAGGCAGTTTAATAGGAAAGTCCCTTGGGTCAGTTGGGGTCAGCTGTCCCAACTGTGTCCCCTCCCAACTCCTTGTGCCCTCCGCAGCCCCCTGCTGGTGGGGTGGGGTGAGAATCAGAAAAGCCCTTGGCTCTGGGTAAGCACTGCTCAGCAATAATGAAAACATCCCTGTTATCAACACTGTTTTCAGCACAAATCCAATATGTAGCCCCATACTAGCTACTAGGAAGAAAATTATCACAGCAAAAAAACAGCACAGCTACCATGGTGACAGGTACTATAAAAAAATAAAACTAGCTCACTGGAGATTTTTGGTACTACTAAATGCATCATTTTCTGCATAGTTTCAGGTAACTTTTTTCTGCTTAGTCTTTCTTACTGTTGAAAATAGTGTTTTGCCTGTTAAATAAAAACCAAGAAAAATAAGGATGACTGTTTGAGTAACTGTGTTCTGCTATTACCTAATTGTGCCCTGTTTCTCCTTTGCCATGTTTAGAAGGCTTAGCTGATGACTGAACTAAAATGCTGTCTGTTTGATTGTCAGCTCAGGGACCGCAGGTGAAGTCCTTCAAATTCAGTTAGAACTTTGCAGGCAGTATTGGAGAGTAACAAGATATTACCTCATGTTTTTTGACTTTTTTTGTGTGATAACAAACAGATTCTAGCATGCTCAGAATTTCTAACTACTAATATTCTTATACCAACCACTATCAGCAACTTTTTAGGGTGTTTGCAAAGAGAAAGGCAGATACGGTTCTGAGGAATAAACACCAATGTTGGGATTCACATCATGATTCAAAGCACGTAGTTATTCAGTTCTCCCTAAAACACATGCCTGAGGTAAGACTCAGTTATAAACACAGGGGCCTAATGCCGCTGTAGATACTACAGTATGCATAGGCAGCTGACTGACAGATACGAGACAGGGCTTACATAAGATGGAGGCTTGTAAGGGAAACAACCATTTCTCTGAGCCTGCAGTCATTTTGTATATATGGGTTATGCTTTGCTCCAATGGATTTGCCAAGTATTACATTTATTCTCTTTCTTTCTTACCTCTCCCCTAGTTATACAAAAAGCTGAAGAGTCAATCAGATACTCTATTACTATGCATGGTATACTATTATACAAGGAGTTAAATGTGAGAGAATGTAAAATAAGGGCAATTAATATTGTGTCAAAAAGAAGAAAAAGTGTTGCAGACTCAGAATTTCTCAGGGAAGAAACTGAAGCATAAATATAAATAAGTTTTCCTTGAATTCCTCCATGACAAAGAAATTTAAATAAAGTCTATCAGATGCTGTTGATATTGTTATCTGGAGGCAAAAACCCAATACAAAATAAGCATATGAACAACCAAGATGGGATGTGAAGTCTGAAAAAACACTGTGCAAACTGCAGGAATCCACCTTGTTAAAGTAAAGCAGGCCTGTTTGGTGAGGTCAGGAACAAGAAAATAATAATCTTCTGCGTAGAGTGCCTTGTTGTTCTGATGTTTTCATCTGGCAATAAACTGAAATGGTCCTGTGTATTACTCGATATCACAAGCACTTGTGATTGTTGGAAAAACAGCAGAGATGTCACAGACAACTCCAAAACATGTAACTTACATCAAATGAGAAGGGCTAGATATCTTTTAGCAGCTGATCAGCTGAATTTCTTTCAAAGATTCATGGCTCCATTGTGTATAATGGGACCTCACACACCTTGCTCACATGTAAAGCTGTATAGTTAAGTGTCTTAATCTCAAAATGCACTTTCAGTAAAGAGAGTCTCAACAGGAGCAAAAAGAAAAAGGAAGAAAAGATATGACAAGAGACAGCGGTCTGAATTTATTTAGTTGTCTCTCTGTGGGCAGGTGCTGTAATCTGGGGCATTTTAGGTCATCTGAGCCATCAGCTTTGGGTTGGCAGATAAAACAAAGGACCTTTGATGGATATGTTCCTGTCTGAACCTGAAACTGGAGGCCAAGTGTGATACTATCAGCCATTTCAAATGTCACTAGACACTTTTGTGTGGGAAACTGAATCAAGTTCCTAGAGACAAGATAAAGAAAAATGTGATGGTAAAAAAGTTATCAAGGGCACTGGGACCAGGGAGAAACCCTTTACAAAAGAAAAATCTCCAAGTTGTTAATTTGTAAAGAAAACAGAAATGTGCATCCCATTAAGTAACTCTTTAAACATATGTGAAACCTCAGGCAAATTGGGCACCTAACTCTCATAAAACCCAGCCACTGCTTCAGATGGTTGTTGATGAACCCAGCAGTCACTTTTTCAATCACTTGAAATCATTTCTACACAAAAGTTGATTGCAAATTGAATCAAAAAAGGAATAAAATTAAAGAGGATGTTTATATAGCAGCTATGCCAGCTTAAGATTCCTCTGCAAGAATCAGACGGGGCATGCAGTCTGGTGTTACCACCACATAGGGAAAAGGCAACACCGATGCCAGGACAGTCAACCAAACGGCAGATTGGTGCCGCTACGGCACTTTGGTCAGAGTTAAATCAGACCTCAGTCAGCATGCTGACGCTTTGTTCTACAGGAAACAGTCTCCAGAGGTTATATTGGAAACCTAGCTTTAAGAACAGCGTCATGGTGCCACGAGGGCCTGCAGGTCCCTGGGCAGCGGGAGCAGGGGGGGTCCCCCATGGCATTGGGCAGGTCAGGGCCTGGCAGCTGGGGCCCATCCCACATCCCAGCCAGGGAGCAGGGCAGCTGGGGGCATCGGGGCAGCCCCAACCCTGGCACCTCCCTGCGGACAGGGACAGACCAAGGCCAGGCCAGGCTGTCGGCCTGCAGGGGTGGGCCTGGCTTGGTGGGGCCCGTGACCAGCCCTGCTGCGGGGTCGCTGGGGCAGGGACCGACAGCCCTGGGCCATGGGCAGGGAAGGAGGGAGATCCTTAGCCGGGGCCGGGCAGGGACAATGAAGCCATTAAGTGCCCTCAGGGACCTGACAAGCAGGAGGCAAAGATCCTCTGCAGAATGATAGTGAAACGCTTCACTTAGGGTCCCTAACGCCCATATTTCGGTAAATGCAACAGAAAATAGTGAACTGTGCCTTTTTACAGCCTTTACATATGAATTGAAAAAAGTTTTAAATAAGTAAATTATCAACGGTAAATACCTGTCTTGCTGTTTTCCCTCAATCTAATACCCATAAAATTTGCAATTCAACAGGAAAAGCTCCAGAGGACGAAATACTGCGAAAATGCCTCGACTGCGAGGATCCTCTTGGGTTCCACAGGGACTTTGTAAATTTGGATGGGAGTCATCTCACCTCACTTTTTAGGCTATAGTGTAGATCTAAACTGCTATGTAAACTTTTTAACCAATTAAGAGAGCTGTATCTACAACAGGATTCATCAGAACTGGTTTAGATGTCTACATTAATATGAGGTGAGTTGTGCCCTAGAAGTGCAATTTTTAGTTTAGAGATTGTAAAATGGCCTGGACAACTTGCTAAGATGCAGACACCTAAGAATGGGTGAGATGAATCTCACCTAGTTAAATCACTTAATGTTTGTCCCTCATCTTCCTGTCTGCAAAATAAAGAAATACCCTGCCCCAAAGAGGTTGTTTTGACAATATATTACCTCGTAGCTGTATGATGCACAGCTAATTACATATCTGAATTGAAGCCTGACACTTTTCTAGAGGACATTCAATATCTCAGTTTTTCTCCAGATTATTGGTTAGACCCCAGATACAGAATCACAGAATGGTTGAGGTTGGAAGGGACCCCTGGAGGTCATCTTGTCCAATCCCTTGCTAAAGCGTATCTAACATATGCTTGAGAATATGATACCATATGCTACCATATCTATCACTGAGTTCAAATGACAGATCAGTTCTACATCATGGTCTTGGTAAATAGAGTAAGGAGGCTTTCAGCTTACTCTGCTGAACTATGAAAGTGCTGGTATATGCATACTTACACTGCAAAAACTCTCACTCGTCGTTTTGCACAGGAGGATGAGAGAGAAACAATGGGTACATTTGCATTACTAAATGGCATTGCACAAAAACAGAACAAAGACTTTGCTGAAGGACTTCCATCCACCTTGCAAGTGGAGCACTCAAGATAATGTCCTAACACACAGTTTCAGTGATGGCTTAAGTTGCTAACATAGACATACCCAACTGTACCCTTAGAGAGCATACTGAATGCATGTTTGGATAACGTTGCTGCTTGAGTTTGTGAGTATCTGTATACCCCAAGACTCAGTTTTAATTTTTATACCTGTAATTTAGAACTCCACAACAAGTGAAGTGGACCTTGTTTCTTACAAAGAAAATGTATCTGCTATCAATATTATTTGTGCAACAAACACTGTATTTGTAATCATTAAAATTACTATCTACTATTATAATAGTATTCATCTTGCTCACCCTGGACTGTTTCCAAGGTTTCACAAAGCTTCTGGTCCTGCCACATACAACAACGTAGAAAAATAATTCTTTCTATTTCTTTGCAATATCATTTGCTTCCAGAGACACATGTAAATTCTCCATCTGTCTCTTCCAATATTTTGCTATGTTTATTTCTGTACTGAAGAGTTTGTTCCTGGAATTTTTGCTAAAGATACAGCAGTCTGATGCTTAGAAGAGACGGATTGCTATTTTCATTCTCAGCATGTGGTAATAATAATAAGGGAGCTTAAAGAAACTGATAAAAGCTTGGGAACTGTATTCTTCAGTCTTAGAATAAGCTATTAGCTTTCTCAAGATCTCAGAAGAAAAATTCCCTGAAATCTTAACATCTAAGAAATTTGATTACATTTCAGCAAAGCATACTCACATTCAAATATTTATCCACAAACTAAACACCCAAGCTACTGCTCTTCTGAGGGTTACTTTAGATAAACTTTAACGGTGTGTCTTCACCCTCTTACTCTACATGTTTAGTTCGTTTAGCAAAAAAGACCTTTAACACTTGGCTTTTTCTTCTTGGTACAAAAGTGCATCCCATGCAAAAGTGCAGAGTAGTCTTGACAAGCCAACAAAAGCAAAAATAAATGAAATTGAAATATAATCAATGCTTTTCTCCCATTGAACTTTTCATATATTTTGTGTTTTATAATAATGCCTAGTGAATACCATTAAATATATCTACAAGACTTTGCAGATTCAAATCTAAAGACTGCTAAAAGACCCACAAAACCAAAATGGTTTAAGAACAACAGCACTAACCAAATCAAACATATATTCTTGAAGGTAGTCCTTTAAAAAGTTATTATTTTCTTGTTGTGATCAGTAACAAACATGATTTCCCCTGAATATTAGAAAATTATAGTCCTGGGTGCATTTACTTAACCACTTGTATTATTACATGTTTTCATTGTCTCTTTTATAAGATGAAATTCAGAATTTCACTAGTGATGAAAAAATATAATTTATCTGTACTGTTCCTGCTTTCCTACAATATTATCAAAAAACATACAACCATATCCTTTCTATACACAGAAAGCATATACTAAAATATATCAAACATAAAAAGCAGAAATAAAGAGCTTGAGCTAAAATTCACCAGCCATTGAATGAAGCCCAGGGAAAGGTAAAGATACAAAATATTGTTGGAAACAGGGAAGCTGGGTTTCCCACAAGGGCTGGTGTCTTGTAGTTACTGACTCCAGTGTCTGAGAAGAAGTGACCTGTGATGAATTTTTTTCAGTGACAGGCATTTACAAGGAAACACATATTTGGGGTGAGCTTATTTGGCTTTTTTTCCCTGGTTAAAAGCACAGATAATATGCTTCTATTTGTTTGTTTGTTTTACACAGACGCATATTTTCCCTAAGCACATAAGTACTGAATACATCTGAAAATTTTCCCATTTCTCACATTGAGCTGAAATTGGCTAACAGGGACAGATGTTTCTGATGAAGCTGAAGGTAGAAAATATGGTAGAGAGCCACATGCACACACACACAGAGTCATACACACAAAGATTGCATCAGTGAGGCCGAAAGTGCTAAGTTTTCTTTTTTGATTAAACCTAGACAGCTGTAAGGAAAAAGAATATACATTTTTAAATGTCATGTCGTAATTTCTGACGTACTTTTCATTGGATATTACTGAAGCCCTTAAATTATTAGTAAAATACATATATTCCAGATTTAATATAACCTTGGACAACTAATGGACTTGTCATCCAAGTTCTGCAAGAAGTGCAGGAAAAACAGAAAACACTCAAAGAAAACAAGTAAATATCTTTTTTCAGAGAAGACTTATCAAATACCATTTCTCTTAAGAGGAAACATCTTTAGTGATGGAATGCCTCTCATGATGTAAACTGCTGTTATGCAATAAATTATAGGGAAGTCTATGTAAGGAACTGAGTTTAACAGCTGTGTATTTCTTTTCTATAGAGTAATTTGTTATGTTTCTGCCTCACTTTGGAAAATGCAAAGGGAAAGGTGTATTTTAGTAACAAAGGGAAGTAAAACAATGAATTTGTTTCAAAAGGAACAGAAAAATGAGAAAGAGAACAAGAATATGCAATTTAAGATTTTCATTACTTGTGCATATATTGATAAACAATAGGAAGTTAGTCTATGAATTAGGTACTGACTCATACACCAACTCTGTTGGAGACTGTAGTTATTGCTTGACATATTGAGAAAGCATAAAATGTGAAGAAGACTAGACATTAGCTCATCTTTTTAGTCTGTGATAAATAAATGTTGTAAATTCAGACTACTTTAGATGTATTATGCACATGAAATGCAAACAGAATGTGGCCAAAAAAAGTTCTGATCTCAAAACTAGTGAAAGAAATGATGCTTCATTGTTGCAGTGTTGTCAAAATATTGCTTGTGTTTTATTATAATTGCTCCATAAAGCTATCATCTGAAAGTTGCTTTTAAGCTTAATAAAATAGAGTAATATATTCTCCCCCCCCAAAAACAACACAAATGGCTTTGTCTCTTTAAGGATTCAATAGTTTTTTATTCCATTCAGCCATAACAACGCTGATTATTGTTGTAACAAATTTTGTTTCCCATCCAAAGTTTATGTATGCATGAACATGGCTTTACATGTTACTTTAAAAATTAAGTGTGTGTCCTGGTTTCAGCTGGGATAGAGTTAATTGTCTTCCTAGCAGCTGGTACAGTGCTGTGTTTTGGGTTCAGTATGAGAAAAATGTTGATAACACACTGATGTTTTCAGTTGTTGCGAAGTAGTGTTTAGACTAAGTCAGGGATTTTTCAGCTTCTCATGCCCAGCCAGCGAGAAAGCTGGAGGGGCACAAGAAGTTGGCACAGGACACAGCCAGGGCACCTGACCCAAACTGGCCAAAGGTGTATTCCATACCGTGTGACGTCACATCTAGTATAGGAACTGGGGGGAGCGGGGGCATCGCCGCTCAGGGACTAGCTGGGCATCGATCAGCGGGTGGTGAGCAATTGCACTGTGCATCATTTGTATATTTCAATCCTTTTATCACTCCTGCTGTCACTTTATTAGTGTTATCATTATCATTAGTTTCTTCTTTTTATATTCTATTAAACCATTCTTATCTCAACCTACGAGTTTTATTTCTTTTCCCAATTTTCTCCCCCATCCCTCTGGGGGGGGGGAGTGAGTGAGCAGCTGTGTGGTGTTTAGTTGCTGGCTGGGGTTAAACCACGACAGTGTGAAAAGTCATACTTTTGCATCTTTAAAATAATAACACAACACCAACAAGAAGGCACATATAGTGATATATGATGCATAATGAAACATAGTGAAAATATGATGCAATGATAGATATGTTAAACATCTGGTCCTACTCCATGGTTCACATAAGTTCACAGGTAACTGCTCTGTCAGGTTTCTAACCTAGTTCATGCAGAGTCAATGTAAGCAGCGCTTTCTAGGAGCCTGAGATGATCTGGGACAAACTTGGTGATAGACTTGCCATGTGTAGTGTGCTCTGACCATTAATAAACAGGAAATAATTTCTATTTATTTGTAGTGTGGAGGTAAATATTTCATTGATGTTCTGGACACTAAAAGCTTTCTGTCTCTTATCATATACCTGTGAAACAGAGAAGGGATAAAGAATTTTTGGTTCTCCCTATGTAGCACCAATCTAAAACAATTAGGGCTACAATCCAGAAAGGACTTTAAAGACGATTTCTTTTAACATTGGGATGTAAAACCAGTGGAGACACCAGCCTCCAATGTTCAGATGGCACACAAGCAAACCACATAATAATGAATAGCAACATTATAAATATTTCCCAAAAATATTTCTCTTTCCTTATCTATTAAAAAAAAAAGAACACAGAAGATCAGGCAAAGTCATTCAAGCAATGATTATGCAGATGGAAATATCAAACTTCCATTCCTGTGCATTCATCCTTATGCATTCCATGTTTTGATTAGTGGGGATTCAGACATGTCTTTTATTAGTTCAACTGTGTCATATCACAGCTCTTTCTAAAAAAAGCACAAACATTCATTTAATATAATCAGAAATATACATTAACTGAAAATTGCTGTTCCATTTAAAAATGGAAACTTTTAAAAAAAAAAGTTATGAGTATCTTTAAAGGTGGGATTTAAACAATGACGGGCTTGTTCATCAGCTCCAGACTGACTCATATCCTGTATGATCAAGATATGTCATCATCTGATACCTGTTTCAGAGCACGGGAGAGTGCACATGAGATGTGATGCCTGCGTCCTTTAGTACTCTTGGTAGTAGACAGATAGCTACATCAGCAACCTCCAGTCCCTAAACAGGTGATATGGAAGTTTGAATGGAAGAATCACCCTTCACAGTTTAGGGGTTTTTTTATATACTTCTCACAAAGCATCCTGGATGAATCCCTCTCTGCACAGCATACTTGACTAAAAGGATCTCTGAGCTGACCCAGAATGGCAGCTTCTGATCTTCATATATTCACACATAGATATGTGTCTACTGTCTTTGCAAAGTCATGCTGGCTCAGAACCTTTCCAGGACATCCTTTTGCATCATCACACTGAGGAGTTTCAAAAGAAGAGCCAGAACAGGACCTTTTATCCCACCCCAATAGGATAACGGGAAGGGCTTATTCCCTCTTCTAGCAGCCTGGCTGTTTTTACCAGTTGTCAAGAAAAAAGGAAAAAAAAAAATCAGGAACAATTTGCTTTTCAAAAGCTAAGACACAAGTAAACATGAAAAATAGATTCAACAGGTTTTAAGCTTAACTTTGCACAAACCCTTTCAACATGTTTTAGGAACAGGATGAAAGTTTTTGATTTTGCTGTGTCTATTACAACATTTTAATAAATGGCATCCTTGTGTATCACTCAGACAAAATGTGCATGTTAAATATTATAGTTTATCCCTGAATGGGCACATGCATGTAGTACACATGCACAGAAGCAAATCTATAAACCTTCACATTATTTGTTTCCAGACTCAGCTAAAAAGTATATGGAAACTATTTTCTATGTTTTTCCATCTCAGATTATTCACATGGTCTTTACATAGATTTCTGTGAGCAATAAATGCAGTTAAAGCAGGTGGAGAATAAATGTCATATGTTGTGCCAAATACAGAAAGCAGTTGTGACTCGATTTAGCAATGTTCATTATAATTGAACAGAAGTTCAGAAGCTCTGCTGCTGAATAAACATTTTTCCTACATCTTCTCATTAGTTTACATTGAGAAAACCAAGCAAGTGAATAAGAGTACTTTAAAGAAAATGTCACTTTTCTCTAAACAAAACCACTTTTCTCTAAACAAAGGATAAATAAATATGTTTAAAAGGGGTGTTGTGATCTGGGAGGTATATGTTGTTTTGCACCATTCAACTAGCAAAAGGGGGTCTACTGCATTTGTCTCCACACTTCTCTTCCACTTCTGGGCAATGACATTGAGCTATTCTTTATTGGACAATGCAGGCTTTTTAGAACTAGAATTAAGGATCCATAGATTTGGTGGATTAGGAGCAAGGAAGATAAGAAATATAACCAACCGAGTAGACTGAAATTGGGAATTAAGGGTATTGTAATTCACAGGCAAATTGTAAAGGCAAAACAAATAGTGCTGGGGAAACAGTACTAAAGACTGAGGACTAGAAGTAGTCATAGAATTTCTACTAAATTTCCGTTCATCCTGCAGGGAAAATGTACCATGGTGAAGCACTTTGGCTGCATGATCTGACGGTTGCAGTACCTAAGCAAGCAGTATTTACCCATTTAACCATTGGCTATTAAGAGTCAGCCAACACTCCATAGGGACTCACTTCTAGAAAATTATTGAGACTGGATATGCAGAGAGCTTGGAAACACTAAGCAGTCTTTGCCCCATACTAGTGTGGGAAATAATGTGGCGATTTTTGTTTTAATTGGCCATTGCTTTCTGTAACAAGTTATTTAAGATTGCTTTGGGATGGCAAGCCTTAGGATGAAGAAGATGCTGGAGAACATTTCAGATTAAGGAGATTAGAACTGATTTAATCAATTCAGCTTCACCTTTTCTTCCTTAAGTAGCATGTAAGAATGGCCATATTCCTTAAACTGAGAAACATTACAAGTCTTCTGTCTAGGCTAATATATGTTACCTGCCTTAAATTTGTTTAGAAATAGCAGTATTTCTGTGTAGGTCTGCATCAAATGAAGACACAACCTGTATGATAATCACAAACTAGTAGAATTGCATTTGTTGGAATTGTTATAATTATTACGATAAGCTTAGAAGGATGCCAGCACTGATCCATAAACGTATTTATATGCTAAACTCCCACTCAAATCATAAATCATTAAGGGTCTATGCCTTGGTATAGTAAAAGTCAAAGATGTTGTTATTGTTGATTCATAATAAAATCATGCTGTCAAGATTACATTCCTGTTGTCAAGGTTACATTTTTGTCAGGACTTCTTCTCTCAAAAATCCCTCTGAAAAAATTCAGTTCTTAGCATTTGCCTGTTATTGCATTATTTAGCCAAAGGGAGAAATAGTAGAACATTGTTATTTCAGCTTTGCCTGTTTAATAGACTTCTTAACTTGAAAAAGAAACCTATTGGCTTTTTTTCTGCTTTTTAAATGAAAGAAAAGCTATGTTTTAGTAAATGCACAAATTAAAGTTAAATGTAAACATGCAGTGAAAGGAAATATCTTCCAGTGTGTGCTGAAATTGAAAATTAAGCTGAAATCAAGCATTAATTTAGTCACTGGAGTAAACATTTGGAGATGTTCAAATGAATATGCTGTCTTTACTAATAAATTGTCACTAATATTTCTCAAATGTTTTTGTTATATGCTTTATTAAAATTGTGGACTCTGATAAAATTATGAAGAACAGAATATTATTAGGTGGGAAGAAAATGAGATGCCCCAGGCTAGTAGAGATATATAAATAGATATTAAACCAGAAGGAGCTAGATCAGGAAAAGATCAAAACATTTTAACTGATATGTAAACTGGTAATATCACGACGTCTGTATTTAGCACCCTACTTTTTCAGAGGTCTTTCAAAAACTTATTTCAGAATAATGATGTCTCCTGTTGGTTTTATCTAAGCACTGAGAATGCCTGAATACAAACCTTCACTTAGGTTTTTGAAGGTAACCACTGACCAAGCTTTGAAGATCAGGCTTTAAGAAGCCAAACTTTAATGCCCCTCAGGACACTTCTGCAAAAAGGGGCACTAAAAGCAGACTTTTCAATACTCCACTGCAGACACACACACACACACACAGACACCTATGCACATGGTTTCATGCTGCAGAACACACATACTGGCAAATTTCGATTTTTCTTTTGGTTCAATGAACTTTTTTTTTTTTTGAAGATTTTTAAATGATCAATATCCTTGTCCCCAGATAGTCACTTATTTAACAGAATTTTAATATTTTCTTCAGAAGACAACACTGGTCCATGTTGCTGAAATTTACTATCACTGGGTTTTATTCCAGATTTGAATTTGGCATAGAAAACATTATTTTTATGTAGTGCTTCTTCACTCCTTAAGTTCCCTGGTAAAGAAATATAATCATATATACAAACTCCAGTGAAGTAATCTAAAAATCTCCACTGTCTAGGACTTAATCCATGCTGCCTCTTTTCAATTTGTATCCTTTTCTAATGCTTAAAGAAAACAATTTCCATTTTTGCTCTGCTTCTCAAAGCCTCAAAGCTACCAGAAAACTGTCTGGTAGCAATTTTATCCAGCTTCCTAGTGAGACAGATAATCTGTTTACCATGTAAACCAAGGACAAATAATTACAGGAGAGCCCTAGGGAATGAATGACCCTTTATAAAAGTGTAGTTGCTTTGGATGAAAATCTGTAGAAAATAAGTTCACGGTTGAAAGCACAGGTTGTACCTTTTTTTGTCTGAGCTCTAGTGAAGACAGTGGGAAAATCTTACATACATTTTAAAGGTAGCCATATATTCATGTATTACAGAAGAAGTCGAGCTGGAAATGGTACTCCATACATGTTCTTTCAAACTAGTTTCTTCCCTAACTGAGCCTGCTCCCTCAACTTAAAGAAGCTTAGAAAAGGCTTTTCCAGGACAGCTTAAAGCTGTAACAAACAACTACCTGAGCCTGTGAAATCCCATTAGTGAAACTCAGTTTCTCTTTGGGGACATCTAATCAGATGCTGTCTGTTGCTTGCACTTTCTCAATCTCAGTAGTTCTTTCTTAACAACACCCTTCTATAATCTTCATTTTGGGACCAGTGTGAGAAAAAACTTCACTGTGCTTTCTTTCTAACACTTTCAATAACTTTATTTTTTTTTTTAGTCATTGTAGGCTGAAACAGAAGCAAAATAAAAAATAATTTAAAAAAAAAAGATTGAAAGATCAAAAGATCAAAACAATTTTGAAAATCATTATTATTAACATAAGCTAATTTATGTTAAAAAGTATAATAACTCAGAACTAAAAGTAAACTTCAGCTGGATCCAAGACTCTCACTTTTCCCTTCGTAGTTCTTTCCACACATTTTTCAAATTCATTTTACAAATTTAAAGCTCGTATCAGAGATTGCTGCTTTCCCTCCTCTCCCACACCACTGTGTTCAACTCCAGTTGTCCCAGGCTGGCAGTTTTAAGTTGATTAACTCTAGGCTTTTTGTTCAGTGTGGGTCCGAATCTGTGAAAATGTGTATGGTAGTGCATTACTATTTAAAATTCAGAATGAGCATGAAGAGGGAAAAAAATAATATTTCTTAAAACCTGAATTTAGAAGAATGTCATGTACAGATTAACAGCCTGGTAGACACGATGACTTGTGGACTGACAAACTGCAGTGCCAACTGAGAAGCTGAACATAAATCTGGCCTCCACAATTTAGTTTTCTTGTAAAGTGTCAGTGTCAGCTGATTCCTTCCTCTGACCAGAAGAACAAATGTGTGCAGTCTGCAAATTAGAAAATAGGGAGCAGCTATTGTTCAGCAGCAGCATTTATAAAAGCTCTGAAGCTGGAAATCAGATTGTTTTAGGCTTCTAGTTAGATGCACCTGTCAAAGTACATGTGTTTTAAAATACTTATCAGAGAAGATGAGAAGCTTGTGAAGAAGACATGGAATTGCTACTTAAAATATGTACTTCTCATCTTTTTTATTTGCTATCAGGCTGGAACCTTCCACAACATCATTTTCCTCCTTTCTTTACTGACATCATAGGCCTGTTTTGCTATCTTTATAATTTCTTACTTTGTCATCTTCCCTGTTGGGAAGTGGTATCATCTGCACATTGTATCATTGGCTCGTGCATGAAAATACTACATCTAGATACATTCAGAATTAACAGGTTTGCTCTACAGCTCATTGAAAATTTTCAAAAATTTCCTGCTTAATATTTCTTTCAATACTTAAATTTCATAATGGAAGGGAGGGAGGAAGAAAAGAGAGGGGAAGGGGGGGGAGGGAGGGAAGGAGGGAGGAAGGAAGGAAGGAGAGGAAGAGATAATCATTGTTTTTTTCATATGATCTAGGGGAGGAGACAAAACCACAAAAAAAATCAATAAATAACAATTAGCAGTAGAAGTATTTTACAGTTTTCTCCAAGAGCAAATCAACCATTCCCTTCCTTTCTTACAGAAACATTCATTCTGACAATACTCACTCTCTTTACCTTTGCAAATAAAGGTAAAGCATACTCCCACTAAAAGGATGATTTCTGCACATGCAATTAAAACATTGTGTAAGAAATTAAACTCTTCAGAACAAGCACCCCAAAGACTATTTCATAATAGCCTATTCATATGATTGGCTATCAGCTCAACAGATCCACAGCATTGACTGAATGGTTCTTAGTGACTTATAAGACAGTGAAAGCAGACCTTCTTCTGGTGAAGAAGGAGTACCTCCTGCTGACAACAGCAAGATACCTATAGTTCCCATTCAAAAGAGACAGTGGTATGTTTTTCATTGGGTAAAAAGGGATCAAAAAGGAAGAGAAGTCATGGACAAATGGATCTCAAGATATATAAAGTAACTTAATTATGCATAAGCTTAGATTAATCAACTCCCAGACTAACATACTTCATTTTTTTTCTTCTATATCCATTTTTTACTTTTTAGGTGGTTAAATTTCTCACAATTTCAAAGGGTTCTCATGATTTTCAAATGAACCTTTTACTTATGGCTAGTTTTAACATTTAAGGTCTTGTTAGCATCCAGAAGAGGACATACATTGATTAACTAAAAAATGGTATAAGCTGCGTCAGTGGAAGTTCAGATTGGACATTAGGAAAAGGTTCTTCCCTGAGAAGGTGGTTGGTCACTGGTGCAGGGTCTCCAGGGAAACAGTCATGGCACCAAGCCTGTCAGAGTTCACAGAGTGTCTGGACGATGCTCTTAATCATATGGTTTATTTTTAGGTAATCCTGTGAGGAGCAGAGAGTTGGACTTGATGATCTTTATAGGTCCGTTCCAACATGAGATGTTCTGTGGTTCTACTTAGACAGATTATCTGAAAGGGTCTAGTTATTAAGCTGTCCAGCTCAGTGTAAATAATATCTGGCATTGTCTTTAAAACAAACTTACTTGAAGGCATTGAAGGTTGTGGTATTTTTCTCACTACTTACAATTGGCTATGATTCTGGAATTAAAGTTTGCATAGCAGTGTTGAAGTTAAGCACATGCTTAAGTGTTTCCAGGGTTTCAAAGGATGTACAGGCAGACTGTGTTTTATTTTTATTTCACCTGCACAGGGGTCAAGACTTTCTTTTTAAAGAAAAATAAGATCAAAATTGTGCGATCAAAATTTTCATTTTTTTATATTATCTCAGTGGCTTTTTTTTTAAATTTGTATGTCCATGTGTGATTTTCTTGACACATGGATGTGGTAATATTCTAACCTCATTAAAAACAGACTGAGGATGAGTAGGATTTCCACACCAGGTACTGCTGACTATAGAGAGAGATTTGTCCCTTTACTATGCAGGCATTTCACATCTTAAGTATATAAGATGAAAAATGGCATGTTTTTCATACTTAAGATATTGTTTGGCATGAATCTGGGAAGATTTCAGTTTAATGATAAAAATACGTATTGCTAGTGCCAGTTTCATGTCTAAAGCTATATCCTGTACAATCAACTCTCATTAAGTCCTGGAAAAGATACAAAATTTACTTAATTAATCCATATGAATTTGTTGAACATATTCAGTCCTCTAGAAGGTTGGTTAAAAAAAGTATTTAAATGTAATTAGATTATTAGTGACGTTACTTTTATCTTTTTAGGCAGGTTTCTAGTGAAATAGTGGAATCACAGAACTACTGTAGAATTTGTCATGATTAGGACAGGCACCAGACTAGAATGGTAATGCTAATGGCGGTCAATGGTGAGGTGCATGAAGAAAGCTTGCAAATATCTGCAGACATACTTATTAACTCTGGGGCATACTCTAACACTTTTTAGGTCATTGTTCTTATATGATCCTTTAAACAATTTGGATACTTTCCTATTTCTTATATGTGAACAGTAAGACCCAAAGACACTGAAGCCAGTGTAATAAAGCTGGACAACTAACCTGTTATTTAAACATAGATCTCACAATTAAGCTGTCTGATTGTTTAAATGGTATTGCATCCCAAAATATGATGAAGTCCCAAATCTGGGATACTCCCCCTGCATGTCCCTGTACTTGCACTAAGTTGCTGAAATGGATATTCTCCAAGCATGATCACTTTGGGAAATTATTCCACAATCTAATAAACCTCAGTGCCAAGATATTTCCCCTGACTCTTTAAATGTTTTCATTACCTCAGTTTAGTCCCAATGCCATTAAATATTCCCCAAACTGTTTATGTCTAATTTGTTATTCCAAAATTCAAATCCTGAACTCAATTTCACAAGTATGTTTGTGGCAAGTGTAGTGGGGCAAGGAGTTGTTAACAAGGTTGATGGTCCAAGCTTTGTTTGATCTGAACTGGGGAAAAAGGCCTTTCTGCTGTGAAAAGAGAAATCTCAGGAGTCTTTTGCACACAGCAATTTATATTCCTGTATATAAACTGGGAATTATAAACTGGTGCCCACACTGGATAGAAGGTCAAACATGCACTTTTGAAGCATAAATGGGCAGCCTCTGTAGGGAGCCAATGGATCCCACCTGCAGGGATCTTTGTTATAAAGATATAAATGATTTGATAGCTAATGTGCAGATTCTTCAAGAGGAATGAAAATTTTCCTGATGTTCCATGAAGAGAAATGTGCTTGTGAAGGCATGGCTAATTGATTCATGAACACAGAAATCAATAAGGGTCAGCTGTAGGAAGATATCAGTGAGGTTTATTTTGTTCATGAATCCCAAAACTCTGCTACCCTTTCTGACCTCACCTTCTCTTTGTATTTGCCTTCCCATTTGTTTTCAATGAGGAATTTATGAAAACACCTGTAGATGTTCTTGATTATTTTGCTCTTCATTTTATAAAGAGAGAAATATGAGCTCACATGCCTAAGGATATCTAGTTGCATAACTGTATCATAGAATTCACTTATTTCTTTGTAAAAACAGTTCTCTGCTGACCATTTGTTTGGAGTTAATTAACACTACCATACACTAATTTGGTTGCTGGATGTTGGTACAGCTGAGTAATCCAGATGTTTGATACTGTGAGATGGACAAACATAACTGAAGGCAACTGTTGTTCAGACTTACATATTTTCTGTGAAATTACATGGTTTCTCTGGGTTTCTTTTATAAATTTGCATATGGAAAATGAGATTATGTCTATGAAGTATTATCTCAAATGTCGTCTTTATTAATTTCTCTAAAAACAAATACAGTATCTGATAGACAAAGCCCATCTTGTCCTCCTTTTGGTATAGGTGAAATTGAGGTATTAAGATTTTAATTAAAATTAAATTTTCTCAATGTAATTTTACATTACTCCTATTACATTGTAATAACATTAATGACGTTTTCAGATTCTGTATCTTACCATGCTTCTATTCTCCATTTCTGCACTGCCTAGACCAGGTTGGTTTGAGAACTCACTAATGGATGGTGGATGCTGGATTCTAAGAACATTTGATAAGACATTTTGCTCCTTAGTGAGCAGTTTTATCTTCTTTCTGTAATTTACAAAGTAATGTCTGGATGCTTCTAGTATTGCTTTTGTCAGAAAACCACGTGTATGAAATATTCAGTACCTGTTCTGGCCATTTTCAATCTGCATCAACAGCTTTAATCAGATGAAGAAAAAAATGCTGTTTCTTCAGCAGGAACCTAACACATGATTGAAAAAGCTCATATGATCACGGATCAGCTTTCTTGAGCAGTTTTATCTCGGTTACTGCTGAGATGTACTACTAATGTGCCATGAAATCCTTACCACTGTATTATCTTATTTACTAAAGACCTGCAACTATTTATTGTGTTGATCTTTACATAACAGCCCATTTAAGATCTTATTCAAAGTATTCTGTATGTGCATTTATTGTGATTTAAATTATCTGTTGCATTACCTTTGTCAGGACGAGGAGGAATAATTAATCACAGAATTGTATAGGTTGGAAAAGACCCTTGAGATGATTGAGTCCAACTGTTAACCTAGCACTGCCAAGTTCACCACTAAACCATGTCCCTGAGTGCCTCATCTACCTTCCAGTTGCAG
>NW_010973199.1:2871405-2887273 GCF_000737465.1 Haliaeetus leucocephalus
CTGAGTGCCTCATCTACACATCTTTTAAATACCTCCAGGGATGGTGACTCATCCACTTCCCTGGGCAGCCTGTTCCAATGCTTGACAATCCTTTCAGTGAAGAAACTTTACTTAATATCCAATCTAAACCTCCCCTGGCAAAACTTGAGGCTGTTTCCTCTTATCACTTGTAACTTGGGAGAAGAGACCAACACCCACCTGGCTACAAACTCCTTTCAGATAGTTGTAGAGAGCGATAAGGTCTCCCCTCAGCCTCCTTTTGTCCAGGCTAAACAGCCCCAGTTCCCTCAGCCTCTCCTCATAAGACTTGTCCTCTAGACCCTTCACCAGGTTTGTTGTTCTTCTTTGGACACACTCCAGCACCTCAATGTCTTTCTTGTAGTGAGGGGTCCAAAACTGAACACAGTATTTGAGGTGCGGCCTCACCAGTGCTGAGTACAGGGGGACAGCAGTCATGTCGTCAGTACAGTTAATGGACCCTAGAGTTCACCAAACATCTGTTTTTCCATCTAGATCTCATCCTAATTTCACAGACTTCATGAACTAGATCCGCATGGACTATAGTGGAATCTTAGGCACTGACTCAGAGGTAGACAACCAAAATACAAACACCTACAAATGTGGGGCTGAATCCTACCTAATAGTGTCAGAGTCATAAAAATTTTCTCTGCCAGCCAGAGGGAGGACCTATCTCCATCTATGTTATGTATTTTCACTCAAGAATAAAGAGAGGAACAGACTGGCAATAAAGGTTTTCTCCTGAAGACAGAGGCATTTAATTCATGTTCCTTGTGAAACTGAAAGACAACTCTAGTTGAGATAAAGGAATGAATGATAGCAACATAGCTTCAGCCACATATATTAGGAAAAATGCAGAGAATAAGGGCAAAAGTGCTGAATCAGAGATGGGTATCTGAAGTGTATATGATTGCAAGTAAGTCCAATTTCTATTTCTTTGTGAAACTGTGCTGCTTGTTGCCCTATCTGTCCCCATTAAAGTGATTACAAAGTATGGAGTAAATATATGTCTTGATTGCAACCCTTTCTAAGTTCTGTTAAGTATCACTGAGACTTCAGAAATATGAATCACTCAGGCTATAACTTGTGATGATAAAGTTATAGTATGGTCATATATTTTAAACTATTGCAGCGTATGCCTCCAGATGCCAGAGAAATATTCATTAGTGAGAAAATTAGCTTGCAAATATTAGATCACTAGATGTTCCTGTAAATTTGGCCGAAATTATGACTCTCTCGTGTATTTTGAAATCTTTAAAATATAGATGTATAAATATTTATTGATGTCTAATAGTAAAGCAAAGCTGAGAATGTCTTGCTGCTGTTGTCCCAAAAGTGGGGTCATTTACCCAGTGCGCGAGGCACCAATATACACACAGAGCAGAGGTATTTTATTCCAATTCATGTTTGTGCAAAGATGGGGGCTAGGTGGTAATCCACAAAGCTAGCAGACCTTATACCTAAACAGGCAAGCAATTTATACAGTTTAGTTTTACATAATTAGTTTCCAAAGTTCTTCCCCAAAACTATTATTGGTAGTTGCTTATCTACCACAGTTTCTATTGGGCTAAATTTTTCCTTGCTTCGAATTAAAGGTAGTGTTCTTTTGTTCTACAGTGCATGCTCAAGGAGGGGGTGGGGTAAATGGTTTTGGTCTCGAATTGAGTCAGTGGTCCTGATTCCCCCCCTGCCGCCTTTATCTTTGCCCCAGTTACCAAAGATCTTTGTTGACTTCATGCCTGTTAGCAATTATTCAACTTTCACACCTCCTGGGGTAGGATGTTCCCTTCTTATCAGTCTTTTAGTTTTTCCTCAGGGGCACAGCTGTTAGCAAGGCATGCCTTGTTTATACAAAGGGTATCCTGTTTCACAAAACCTTTGTGGCCTTTTTAAGGTGGCTTAAGGTGAAGTACACCCACTGAAAGGTGACTTTAACTTCCTAGTGGCTGCCATAAAAGGCCAACTCTTACAGTAATGAAAACACCATAGCTCCATTGATCTCAACAGATCTTTACAAATGTCTTTCAGCTTTGAATGTAGTGCACATATATAGTAGTAGCTGACTTGAATCCAGCCATATCTGAACTTCAGAAATTTGGGGATTTGGTTTTGAGGATGTTTGTCTAGCTTCTTGTTTCCTGTTACGTAGATTCTAATATTGGTATTTCTGATGTGTTACAGTTAATGTTTTAAAAGCGCAGTTTTTTAGTACTGGTTTTCCACATCAGCTTATATTGCCATTGCAGTTTGTACTGAATGTTAATTTATGTGGGCTTCTTGTACAATCCAAGAAGTAACATTCTGTATTTCAAGAGTATAGACAGACAAAAAAAAATCAGAATTGATAGGATCTTTATAGAAACAACATTTCATTTTGCTCTGCTTTGTAAGAATTAATAGATTTTTAGAAAATTATCCTTGTCCAACAAAACTGCCTTTGATAGCAAATGGTATCCCTGAAAAGCTTTTTGACCAGCCCTATTTAAATTAAATAAATAATGATGTTTATGTTACTTGTCTAAGTGAAATTTCAGGTAAGTACAAAAACCACACCCTGCTTAAGAAACAAAATAGAGATGAGCAAAGGTGGATTAAGAAAGGATAGAGCTTGGGGAATTACAACTGAAGATATTATCTACCTTTCCTATATACCTACACAGCTGAAGTGTCACCGGAAAGTAGATCTATTTCCTCCATGATAAAAATTATGCCTGATGTCTACCCATAGGCTTAATGGACAGAGTTTTTTTCCTTTTCTGGCAACATTTTTTTCAACTTGAAAGGAATTCAACAGCTTTAAAATTTCATATACTTTCAATACATTTTACTGTATTAAATATTAAACATGAGAAATTTAGACATCAGAAGCCTGTCTCTTTCTCAGCATAGGACAGCCTGGAAATGCTTACTTTGAAATACATTGAATGGAAGGACTGGAAAGAACTAGAAATTGAATGAATGCCTATTGGAAAAAGCCAATTTTAATAATAGCCAGCATGCACAATTTCTATTAAGATCTGTCCTCTAAGTACTCTAAGTAAATCCCTTACCACAAGGGATTTCCCCACAAAACAATCAATATGTCCTTAAGGTTTTATGTTAGCATCATGATAAAAAGCTAAATGGAGTAATCTCCATTGTTTGGGTTTGGGGGTGGTTTTTTTGCTGTTCCTCAAATATCTTCCTAAAAACGCCTGAGTATTGAAAAAAACTGTTATAGGCCATGCTTAGAGCATTCCTGTAGCTAAACAAAACTAAATAACATGGTGAATCCCAAGGCTAAAATAGTGCATACCATGTAGTGTGGACGGATTTTTGGTTTAGTTTGGATTATTATTTTTTTTTAACCCAAAGACTGTTTAAGACAAATTACAGAAATAAGGACCAGAATCCAAAGTTCAGAGGAGTACCCTTACAACTGGGTTACAAAGTCAGGCTATGCACTCTTTTTCCCACTGCAACTTTAATGTTTTCTGACCCATGGTATTGTTTCAACAGCAATTAAAAACGTCACAAAGAATGCTTTGCTATTCTTTTGAGGCAGATGTGATGTCTGTTCCTCAGCGAGATCTCTACAAGCAGGATCTATACAGGTAACTTCTACTGTTGCAGAAAAACTGGAATACACTTGAGATGAGGTCAGAACAGAAGCATTTTGTTACTATGGCTGTAGGAGAGAACACAGAGCAGCAGCAGCTTGGCAGGCTCTGCTGATACAGAATCTGCCCAAACGGGGCAGTTACAGAGCTTACATACCTTTAGGCTGTACAAACTATTTTTCAGCAAACCTGTGTCACATAAGCAGGACTATGGTAAATAACAGCAGCAATTGGAATTCTTCAGGTAAAAGGCTCCAGACAATACATCCTTTTACAATTCACTCCTTTGTTAACTAAATCACACTAACTGCAAATGTTTCTTAACTAATGATGATGGTATGTTAACTATTTTGCTTCCAGAACTAGGATCTTTCATGGTTATGCCCAAAAAAGAATATTGGCAAACTAGTATCTCTTCAGAGGACTTGTACTTCTCTGAGCACTCCTACTGGATCAGGCCCGTGGAGAGTCCGAAGCAGGGGAGTTCCTTAAAGAACAGATCAGTACTGAGCCAGGGAGATCTGGCCATGTCCAGAAGCAAAACTCTAAGTGTCTAAGGAGATTTAAATACAAATAAATACCTGATGAGAGTGTTGATCCCTGTGTTTGAGAAGCAGTTAGCTGAGGATTTAGTGAATTGCAATTAACTGGTATCTCAATTCCACCAGTCATTCTTTAAACACCTAAGTCAGCCCTTCTTGGATTTCACCTTTAGTGACAAACTGACTCGAAACACAGTTAAATTCATCTTCCAAGGTCTGCAGTGGCTTCCACAATTGCAGAAGGGCATTTTGACAAATGATTGTAGCTTGAGGGGAGGTTGCAGAAAGTCAACTTTCTTCTCCAAAGCAGACTGGGATTCAATTTAAGGCAGCCACCGCTTACTTCAATTCCAGTCCATGCCTGTTAGATAATCTTTTCTGGCAGGGCTACTCTGGACTCAGGGGACAGCCTAACAAGAGATATTCTGCATTTCCCTGCATCAGCCAAGCAAGACTGCTATTCTCATTTTTCTTTTTCTTCCAGATACTTTTGTCTTACATAGTAACTTTGGAATACCTGAAGAAAATAGCTTTGAAATGAAAGTGACTTCCATGTGTTACATGTGAATGGCAAAATTTCAAACAGTAATGTAGAAAGAACGATTATTTCTCTGCACTTGAAAGTCAAGAGAATTCACAGCAAAATGCAAAGTTGTCTTCCAAGCCTTAGTTACAGAAGAGCTATTGTAGAACACACGGAAGTACATACTTTTTTTTTTTTCCCATCAAAAAAAGCAGTAATAACCTCTTCTGCTAAATGCCAAAAAAGAAGAGCCAATACACACAAGGTCAGAAATATGTGGAAGGTTATTACTAACTCACTGATGAATGTGAAAAGAATATATCAATCATGTTGTGATAAACTGACTGGCATGCACCAGAAGAGACAGCTTTGGAGGTAAGTGTGTCTTTTGTGTAAGAAAACTCCTGTGCTTCATCTGGGAAGTGATCTGTAAATGACACCTCTGTACTTTTCAGACCGAGATGTGCAAGAACTAAAAAAAAAAAAAATCCAGCAATAACCCATAATATTCTCCAATTCTAATAAGCTAACTGACCTATGAACTACTTTTTGAAAAATACACGTCAATTGTTCTCACCTCTAATCAATTTCCCAGCCAGCACTATATCAAAGTTCCCTGTAGACAAACCCAGTGAAAAGCCACAAAATTGTATCTGACCAAATTATCTTATTTACTTGTTCCACTCTGCCCATGCATAGGAATCACTGCAAAGAGTGTACAGAAATTGGCTATGATATGCCTCATTGTTGCACTAGGATGTTGTGTTCAAAGGAATGGAAACAATTCACGTTTCCATGCCTTGCAGTTCTGGATCTATGAATGAGATACCTGTGTCATTATAGGCAGCACCAATCAAACTAAAGAATCTGGATGTACTTCATAATTAAATGTACATTACTACATCATCTAGGGAGAATATCACCAATGTGCTGCCATGTTCAGTATTGCACGGCCTCCCATGAGAACAGCAAAAATTTGACCAAAAGCAGTGGACGAATTACATCTGCTTTAAAGAGACAATTGTATTACAGTATTTTTTTAAAGTGTAAGGCACAGTCAAAGACTGACTACACTTACTTTGCTAACAGTGATAATGTACACTGACATACAGTAACTATGAATCAGTATACACAAGTGGAACTGAAATTAAACTAAATCAGGACTTAAAGGAACCAATTATTTCTCTATGCTTCAAGCTTTGAGTTTGCATAAAAAAAAGAACTGAAATGATACTGAGAGAGTGAACTCCAATCCCACCACAATAAAGCATTATGATGTATACACCTCCAAATCCAAAATAACTCAAAATCTTCAGAAATCTGAGCATTGGGAATGGCATCCATTTTGGGTAATGACAAGGAGAACTAGACAGGGCCAGAAATAGGCAAATAAGAGGTTCACTGTGCTAAACAGGAATGCTGAAGAAAGAAAAGTGTCTGGAAGCTCAAAAGCAGTCCATCCCAACGTGCTGAAAGTCAAGTAGTTATGTCAGGAGGCCAGCATGGATGAACAAGTTGCTCCTGGCAAAACTCAAACATAAAAAATTATACAGAAGGTGGAAGCATGGACATGTAACCTGGGAGGAATACAGAAACACTGTCCAATCATGTAGGGATGTGGTAAGGAAAGCCAAAGCAAGGAATACTTACCCTTGATGGAAGAGGATCAGTTAGGGAATACATGAGCACAGTGGACATACGTAAGTCCATGCGTCCTGACAGGATGCACCCATGAGTGCTAAGGGAGATGGCTGATGTCATTCTGAGGCCACTCTTAATTATCTTTGAACGACCACAGTGATTGGGAGAGGTGCCTAAGGACTGAAGGAAAGCAAATATCACTTCTATCTTCAAAAAGGGCAGGAAGGAAGACCCGGGGAACTACAGGCTGCTCAGCTTTACCTCAATCCCTGGGAAAGTGATAGAGCAGCTAATCCTGGAAACCATTTCCACACACATGAAGAAAAGAAGGTGTTCAGGAGTGGTCAGCATGGATTCACAAAGGGGAAACCATGCTTGACCAAACTGATAATCTTCTATGATGAAAGGACTGTCTTGGTAGATGAGGACAGAGAAATGGATATTGTGTACCTTGACTTCCGTAAGGCTTTTGACACTGTCCCCCCATATCCTCATAGGCAAGCTGAGGAAGTATGGGCCGGATAAGCAGACAGTGATGTGGATTGAAAACTGGCTGACCAACCAAGCCCAAACGGTGGCAGTCAGTGGCCCAAAGACTAGCTGGAGGCCAGTAACTAGCAGTGTACCCCAGGGATCAATACTAGGTCCAATCTTGTTCAACATCTTCATCAATGATCTGGATGATGGGGCAGAATGTACCCTCAGCAAGTTTGCTGATGACACTAAACTGGGAGTGGCTAATACACCGGAGCGTTGTGCTGCCATCCAGAGGGACCTCCACAGGCTGAAGAAATGGGCTGATAGGAACCTCATGCAGTTCAACAAGACACAGTGCAAAGTCCTGCCCTTAGGGAGGAACAGCCCCATGCACCAGCATATGCTGGGGGCCACCCAGCTGGAAGGTTGTGCAAGAAGGTGATCCTTCCCCTCTGCTCAGCACTGGTGAGGCCAAAGCTGGAGTACTGTGCCCAGTTCTGGGCCCCCCAGTACAAGAGAGACATGGAAGTATTGGAGAGACCAGCAAAGGGCAACTAGGATGACTAAGGGACTGGAGCATCTCACACATGACAAAAGGCTGAGAGCTGGGACTGTTTAGCCTAGAGAAGGGAAGGCTAAGAGGGCAACTTATTAATGTATATAAATACCAGAAAGGAGGGTACAAAGACAAGAGAGCCAAGTTCTTTTCAGTGGTGTCCAGTGACAGCACCAGAAGCAATGGGCACAAACTGAAACACAGCATGTTCTCTCTGACCATCAGGAAACACTTTTTTACTGTGAGGGTGGGCAAGCACTGGTGCAGGTTGCCCAGAGAGGTTGTGGAGTCTTTATCCTTGGAGATACTCAAAACCTGTATAGACATGGTCCTGGGCAACCAGCTCTCAGCAGGTAGCCCTGCTTGAGCAAGGGGTTGGACCAGATGACCTCCAGAGATCCTGTCCAACCTCAACCATTCTGTGATTCTGTGAGTGGAGAGGCCAACAGAAACATTTGCAATTACAGCTGTATCTATGGTGGTCTTTTTAATTTTTCCCCTAAGGGCAGCCCTGATGTTTCACCACAGTATTGAATGACAAGAAAAAAATGAAACACCACCCAGAACACCTAATATCTGCTCTAATCGATTTAGACCATCGCAGAAAAAAAATCTACATTGAACTAATATCATTTAACTTGGACAAACAAAAGGCTCAACACACACCGTTGGGATTTTTACTGCACTTCCAAGGAATTAATCCACTGAGGTTCTACCATACTATCTTGTGATGATACAAATTTAGAGCACAACAGCCAAGTACAGCGCAATATTAAAAAAGACAAATCATTCGGCAAAAAATGGCCAATACAGTCATTGAACTGAAACAATAATTTGAAAAGATGTGTTGAGAACCAACAGTCTGCTGTTTAATGAGACAAGGAAAAATGTCTTTATACATCAAAAACTGAGGGGTAGACAGGAAAAGAAAAACTAAAAAACAACCAACACTTACACATGGTCTTGGACCACTAGTGACAATCAGGGCTTTCTTGACATGCTTTCAGTGCGATCACCATTGCATACCTGAGCGGGTATTTGTTGCATAAATTTGCTTTTTGGGTTGTAGAAGGATCTTAATGTGGTAGGTATACATATATGGTTAATATCTGGATAGGTTCATATTTATCATCTACATCATATTATTAATATTTTATATATAAAAGCTGAAATATGTAAATCTCTAAAGCATACCTTGCAATACTTTTCTCTTTTATTGCCAACCAGAATATTGGTAACACTCCTGCAACAAGCATGACTGAAGATCTCATAAATGTGATTGGAAATAATCAATACTGCTTAAACAACACCTTTCTTCCTCCCACTGAACACCGTGGGCACAAGAGCAAAACCACACAAGATTTCTGCAGGCAGGTTGAATGAACTAAGGCATGTAAACAAAGCATTGCTAAGAAAAGCCAGTGGGCAACAAATTGCTATTGTTTTTCAATTTATCAAATGAAGAATTGACAAAAAATTTATAACATTATCTTTGCATACAATCAACTCTCCTATCTATGTAACAGGTTTTAAAGAAGTGAGAGGTGCAGCAAATAAAATAGATATATCCATGGACTTACTCAAAATGAGTGAACAGGAGAGGTGACTTATTGAATAAATTCTGATTTGCAATTGTGCGTGTGTCTTTTCCAATTTTTCCTGATTCAGCTGTCAATTTGATGATTAAACACTTATTAATTGAGATTTTATGTCCCATTTTAATCCTATTGGTATTTCAATTTTGGCTGAACTAGAGAACTACAAGGAGTTTCAAACAGGATTGTCAGATTAGTATCTTCAGAATTGGGGTGCGCTACATCTGAGTTTAGAGAATTAGGACCTTAAAGTACACCAGCCAGAAGTACAAAGTCAGCTGTCACAATGCAGCTGACTACTCCTCTGTTCCTTCAGCTTCAGATGTAACTGCAGAAGGCCAGGTTTCACTGCTTTAAGTGTAGAATACTCTCATTAACTTTAATGGCATTATTGCCCATCTTGAGCAATGAAATCAATATCTAGCCATATGAAGGTTTGTTCATTTTACTGTCTCATTTAAAGATGCCTATTATCATACCAATGCAAAATCAGAGATACCTGCCTATTCTGTTGTACAGAGGAACCAGTCCAAGCTGGATAAGTATACGTCAGCAAATATCACTCAGTTATTGCACCATAAATTCTGGCAAAAAAAATATTTTAAAAAACTATTTTCCCATAATTTGTCATTAGTTTGGCTTTAAAACAAATGCGTTGTTCAAAGATCCTGATTCACTATCAAAATAGGGATTAGATCTATCTAATTAATCCAACAAGATTCACAAACCCTGAAAAAAGTTGATCTTAAGTGTTTTTTGTTTGGTTGTTTTTTTAGGGGGAAAAAAAAAGTAAAACACATAAAGCTTCCAAAAGGCAGTGTGTGTCAGGGCCCTGAGGACACTAATGGCCTTGCTGGCCCTGCCCAGACTCCCCTGGGCCTCCTCCAACCCCGCTCATGGCCCAGGACCCATTTTAGCCCGCCAGGGCCATCAGCCCCTCACCACAGACTCACCTGGAGATGGAGGCTGGGGCTGCCCCCAGCTGTCCCCCAGGGGATCGCCTGCCACTCCTGGCACCCTAGCTGCACCCTGACAGGTTATGAGATGAATGCAGAATTCTTATCCTCCAAATAATTAAATATTGGAATGACGATGCACTCTTTGAAGCTAGTAGATGATCTCTAAAACAAACCTTACACTGAGGTTAGTAAACTCCTGCAGTTTATTGCCACAGGAGGCAGATACCTTCAACTACCTAAGAAGCAATTCAAGAAATTCATACACAACAAGTCTTTAAACAAATACCAATGCCTCAGCTCTCAGCATACACTATTGCTTTTGTCTACAAATCTCACACGCTTCATGTGTGAGGCAGCAGCCTCCTAAAATGGCCTTTACACCAGCTAACCTGTCCTTATCATAGGCATTAGAAACACAAAACCAAACCTATCTGTGGTCTCCCCATAATGTTTACCACAAATGTCTGTCTCCCTACAAAGACAAACCAGAAATTTGGTTTCCAATGTTCTTAAATACGACAATTCACTTGGGGATGCAAGTACTGTGTCCTGCAATGTGCTTCTAACACACCGTTCATATCCAGAGAGAAATGTATTTCTGTCATTGCCCTTAATGAAGCATTAGAAATAATAATAGATTATCATTAGGTACAATGAAATTCTGTGTTCAAGGAAACAAAAAGCCCAGATGGCCAGGTGGAATGAAGCATTAACCAAAATAAGGTGCTCATTCAGGGGCACTGACATGAGTAAGTGAAAGACATGGGAAAAGATTATTACCATATAAAAAGTACAGTCTGGGGAATTTTGGGGACTTCCTGGACTCTTACAATATATTATTCAAGATTTCTATGGAATACATTTTTATGACTTAACTTTTGAAAATTCCTTGTGAAATTATGTCTTTGTTCCTGAACTCACAAGGCATTAATTGCTGCCATAGAGGATTTCTTATCATGTTTGGCATGACATCCTTCAATGGACTTTTTTTCTCTGCAAGCTCTTATTACACTGGGAGTACTAACACTTAAAATGACAGCATTGCCTAGCCTGCCTTTCCTGCCTTGGCAATTGCCAAGCGCCAACAAAGCACAATTTTAATAAATTCTCTTCTGAAAGAAACTATATCCGTCCTTCAGAGAATAATTCAGACTTTCCGTATGAAAGCATTTATGCTAACTGTGCTCTAAATAAAGGTATTTACAAAGCCATTTTGTGTTGTCTATAATTCAAGTATCTCCTGTTAAACCAATTGCTTCCCAAAGCACACCACAAATGTTTATGTTTTAAGAATAAATGCATGAAGAAGGAAAAAAGAAATCTGAATTTGATTTATTGCTGTTACTGTTTAACTCTGGTTCATTGGCAATTTTCTTGTCCTTTACCTTCTGACTGCTAGTCTCTCGCTGTGATGATAAACTAGAAAGAGAGAAGTTAAATGGCTTACTCCTCAAAAGAACAGCAGAAAAAGAGTTTTCTGAAAATAAAGACTCTAGTTATGCAATTACGTATCCTTAAAATCAGTACACACATGATCTAATAGAGCCTTCATTAATAACACTTTCATAAATTGTTTATAGGGTATCAATAAATGACTGGTGGCATGCTAGGCACTTTACGGATGTGACTGTAATAAACACACATTGTCATTAGACTATCTGGCAAGCCTTATCTGGGTATTTGGCATCAATATTATAAGCAATAGGACCCTACCACCATTCATTTACCATTTATTGGTAATTTAGCTGTCTTGATTATTTTAATCTTTGAAATTCACATATGAATGTCTGTAATAAAAAAAATGCATCCCATACACTAGTAATAAAAACAAATATTTGTCTTTCTTCTGGCAATTACAGAGGTTTTGCTTAGTCAGTAACATGTTTAAAAAGCTTTCATTATGAGGCTGGGAACTAAGACATCATCTGAAGAAGTACATGGCCACTTGCTGAGATTTCTTGAAGAATATCCATGTCCTTTTGTTACTTATACAGGAATCAAGAACTGTTTTGGAATACGTATTTTTATATTACCTGCTCTAAAAACTAATGAATTACTCAAAATTATTTCTAGCCTACATACCCTTTTGTTATAGGGGTCTATTATGCTGGAAGACAGGGAAAAAAACAAAAATCCACCTATAAGAGGACTTATTTTTCCATCTGCATATCTTCTCCAAGAGAAAAGACTGCCAGTACTTTAAAAATCTTTCTGTAACTACATAGGGTAAAAAACACTACCTTTTTCTTGCCTAAGGAAGGTAAACAAACTAGCATAAAATATCAGATGATATTTATGTTACACAGAATACTTAGACAATTTCGACAGTCTTTACTGATAGCAAGAAAAAAATCTAGTCATATGAAGAATGTCACTAAACAATAAAAAAATTTAATACCTTGAAATGTTCTAAATAACTGTTATTTCCCTGGAGACTAGTCAGAATTATATTTAAAACGGACAGCAAAAACAATCCCAAAAATCCAACCCCCAATAAACCTGGAATAGCTTTAAACTTAAATGAAACTGGGGGCTTAGTTTCACTCCAGACACTCAAAGTATACAAAGTTGCCAAGCACCCATGCATCCAACACATCCTAGAGTTCTTCACAGGGACAAGGCCAGGATCTTAAAAAGTGTTTTTCAAAATAAAAATGCAGAACCTTAACTCTACCTCTTTGTGCGGGATCCACATGACAGTTGACTGCTATGTCTACAAAGATTTCAAAGCTAAGAGATAAAGGGCTCTTCCAGCCCTTTCTCTTGGAGTGATTCTATTTTGCATATTTTTTACTACTTCTCAATTTGTGCTCCTAAGAAGAGAAATTGGAACATGGCACTGCTACATTTTAGATAAGCACTCTAACTAAAAGGTTATCAATTTAATTCATGCACAGAAAATTAATAATTACTTACATGAAGTCAAATAATCAATGGAAAAATTACCTTAGAATAGCCAATAACTCACTAATATCTGAAATTATCTGAGATGTGAGAAAGCAAGATGCAAACACTTAGATGAGAACTGTACAGCAGGGACTAGTACTGGCCTTCTCTATATTGTAGGCAAGTTCCCCAAAAACTAGGTGGTCCTGAGAAGAAAATATTTCTCTTCTGGTACTTCTATCTGAAATCCCATTCTGAAGTTAATCCTGTCCAATGACAGTGACACATTCCACAAAACAGATGTCACTAACCTGAACTGGTATTTGACAGATACAGAGAAATTAAAATAACCCTGAAAAACATGAGCATAAGCCCCTTTCTTCCCCAAAAAACCCTAATCTCCTGATAACACCATTTTTAAAACACTTGGGCAGTTCCTTTTATGGGTCTGATCCAGCAGAGCACTCAGCTTTGTGGCCCTAGCATCAAAAGCACTTACATATGTGTTTATCACTTCCCACACCAACAATTTCTGAATTATCATGAAAGCATTGTCTTGACTGCATGGAAACCAAACACACTTTAAACACTAATTTTAAAAGTCTTGTCAATTTTTAAGCAGACTCTTCTTTCATCTTTCCACCCAGCAAAATCCTTCCTCATGTTGCTCCTAACACAAATATCAGATTTTTTTTAACCAAGATTTCTCAGGTAGGTTCAATACCTTGTGAAATGATCCACTCATAGTGCCAAAGGTGCTTACGCAATAGATGTGAAAGACTGTGAAGAGGTCAAGTACTCTCACAAAAATGGGTGGAGCAGTTCTGGTGCACACACAGACCATAAAATCATAGAATAATTTAGGTTGGAAAAGACCTTTAAGATCATTGAGTCCCACCGTAAACCTAATACTGCTAAGTCCACCAGTAAACCAAATTCAGACCTCATGTGGAAAGAAGAGACGAAGTGCACTCTGTTCTTTTCTGATCCTCAAAGAACCAGGAAGGCATCACTTGTCAAGTCCCTCAACTTGTGCACTTCAAAGATAGGGAATGCAAGGTATGTGACAGACAACATCTGCACAGCAGTTTAAATATAGGTAAAATCAGTTAAAAGCATATCAGAACGTCTTTCCCTTTTAATGCTTTTTCTGCTTTTAGTGAGAATTACCTATTTAGTGGGGGGGGGGTCCCCTTTCACTTTTGTGTCAACGACTGATTCGTTACTCTCTATTTAGCCACTGCTAGTTGCACATAAAATCAGTTATACATTCAAGAGTATGTTCTTAGACTAATCAGTACCTCTATATGCAGATGACATACTGTTAACCAATGTACCATGCAATCCTTATTAATAAATCTGTACAATTTGAAGAAAACCCAGAAGTTACTTCTCCTGTGGTGTTTGTAACTCTCTTGAATGACTGACAATGTGTTTGTCCCTTCTTCACAGCTTTTCGGTGGTGGAACCTCACTTGCAATTTCACAGAAGGATTCTGTAACAGCATGACCATGAATTTGTCATACTTTAGCAAACCCTCAAATCTTGAAAAAATCTTGGAAATATGCAAGGCCACGAATTACTACTGACACACCATCATCAGTGTCCTGTTGAGAATAAAAAAGGGGAAAAAGCTAATTCTTATGCAGAAAAATTGAAAGGGAAAGAGGATCCCTTCCACTGTAGCTAAACTATCCACAAAGAAATAGCCTGTTTTATGGTGTGCTATTTCTCAACCTGGTATCAGTTTAATCATATAAATCAGAATTAATCATGATTAGTCATGTGAATCAAGCCCAAGTCTTTCCACTGACTACAAGGGCAGAAAAGAATGGCAGTGTAGAAATCTAGAGTTAGGCGAGATTACCATCCTGAAAGACAATATAAGTAGTTTTTACCCAATTTGTTTGGATTTTAGATGTTAATGTCTCTGTAATGGACTATTTAAAACAAACACAGAATATTTCGCCACTCTGGAACGCTTGATTTGTGTATCTTACAAGGAAAGGCTCACATTACACCTTGCAATTCTAGCCAAGATTGCTCACTAAATCAACAAGTAAACAGGAAAAAACAATCTGTCAAAAAGAACATCTTAGGCCTCTTTCCAGTGTCTTTCCTATTGCTCTGTATTGAGCATATAGTAGCACAAATTATTGAAACTCAGCACACACAAAAATTGACCCAAAATGTCACATCTGTTTATTCCCTGTGCAGCTGTTTTACTAGCAGGGCAAATAATCAAACAAAACCAATTTCTAACCTTGTCAATTTGACATTAAAGTTTTATTGCCCATTACACTGTTGATGTGCAGATTTCAAGTCATCTATCGTACTACTTCTATATTACAATTTAATGACCAACCCATATAATTTGTTTTGTATTTAAACACATATGTAAATATATATATATTAAAAAACGTGAATATATGAGATAATATATACATTGATACTTACATTCAGGTTGTGCTTTCCTGATGCAAAGTTCAGCAGCAGTATTGGCTTCTTGGTGGGCATCTGTCTGCTTCCAAGGCCACCTCACAAAGCACCATCTTTGCAGCTGTGCCTGCATAGATGTGGGTGAGCCCAGGATTCCTGCACCTGAAGAATAACCTGCCAAAAAATGTAGATGTTCTAAATCTAAACCCAGGTCATGTTCTTCAAACAGTGGTATCATGACAATAAAAGGAGCTGGAATCCATGTCCCCAGCACAATGACAAGTGGAACAGCCTAAGCAGTCAGCATCACCACACCACTGTGTACAACCGCAGCCTGCACCCCAGGTCCCGAGACTGCTTGTTGTGGTTTAAGCACCACGAAGCCGCTTGCTCACTCCTCCCCCGGTCCCGGCGGGATGAGGAGGAGAAAATATAAAGAAACGCTCGTGGGTCGAGACAAGGACTGTGAGGGACCACTCACCACTTATGGTCACGGGCAAAAGACAGGCTCAAGTTGGGGAAGAAACAAACTCAATTTCATTTATTACCAACCAAATCAAAACAAGGACATTAGGAAGCAACCCCAAACCTTAGAAGACCTTCCCTCCCTCCCCCCCTCCCTCCTCCCCGCCT
>NW_010973199.1:2887599-2887840 GCF_000737465.1 Haliaeetus leucocephalus
GCGGGCCGGGTGCGCATCGGCGGCCGCCGGCCCCCAGCCTGCCATCTTGCCTCACGGCGGGCTGCGGGGGCATCAGCCTCCTCCTCCCCTTCCTCCCTGACCTGGTGTCCGCAGAGGGGTTCCTCTCCCATCCCGACCCCCTCTCTGCGGCAGGTTCCCCCTCTTCCCTCTGTTCAGGTGTTCCCGCCGTCGCTGGCGGGCTCGGCCCGGCCCAGAGGCGGGGGCCCCCCCCCCGCCGGGG
>NW_010973199.1:2887865-2962350 GCF_000737465.1 Haliaeetus leucocephalus
CCCCCCCGCGCGGGAAAAACCTTTGGGGCAGTTCCACACGGGCCCCCCCCCTGCCGCCTCTCCCCCGCCACCAAAAACCCACCACACAAACCCAAAACACTGCACAGGGTGCAGTGGGAATGACATTGCCAGGTCTCCCCAGATCATATAAGTGACCTTAGCACAGATCTTCATCTGAGAGGCCTCTCTCAACTAAGTTTTCATGAAAAACTGGCATTTTCCTGAAAAAATCCCAAGCTTCAGATTCTCACAAAACACGATTTTTCCACAAAAAATCTATTTTGTTAAAAGAAAAATCTTCCTTGCTGTAACCATAACACTTTTGTAGGCTGTTATTCACTGAGAACGGTCTAGAATATTGTCGTCCTTCATCAGGATCCCCTGCCAACGTGAGGCACTTTTAGAAGTACTGTATGTCTGATTCATCAGAGAACACGCAGAAGAGCATTTTGGCTCTAAAATAATAACAATTAAAAAAACCTGCAAAGAATATGTAGCTTTTTCAGTGGACTATATTTGCTATGCTCTGAGGAAATGTCATTCTTCTTTTCTAGATGCTCAGAGTTAACGAGTAATGAGACAGAGAGGGATTTTTTCCCTTTGCTTTACTCTTCTGTCTCAGTAACATACTTTCTGCATTCCCTGTGTCACTTGTCCCTCTTTCTCACTGTCCTTTCTTTACCATACGCTAGGAACACAAACACACATATCCATGTATGACTTATACCTTCATGCACTCCTTTCCCTTCTTCCCCCTCCCCTACCTACGTATAGGTTATTAATTGAAAATGTCTTTCAAAAATTATCATCATAACTTCTCTTAAGTGCCACTCTTGTTATCTTTGCAATACAAAATATGTTCCTTCATACGAAAGAGGATCCTAATTTCTTTGCCTGTTCTTACCAACACTCACCCTTTGCCCCTAAAATTAGAGAGTCTGAAATCAAGTGTTTTCTGCAGTTGTTGACCATATACCTTGCAGTGTATTTTCAGATTCAGTTTGAACAAATTGTCCCATTGCTAGCCCTAAAAATCAATTTTGTTCACAATATTAAACCTTCTCTTCTGAATCTGTGATCACATCTGTTTGCTGCAAAATGGCATCTCTGAGGCCTCTTATTAACCTGAGGGGCTTGTCCACATGCATCTATGTATAGGATCAGGTCTGGGATACCAGGCCAGACCTCATCCCCATCTAAGTAGGGGTAAAGGTGTGATTGCCATTGTGTTATTTTACTGTTTGCACTGCTGCCAATCGTCAGACGTGATTTATCAGAGAGAAGCTGTCAGTTTTAGTGAATGTATGTGGGTGTTGAAAATATGCAGTTTGTGGCCAGGCAAACAGCAAAAATTTTATCTCAACAATGATTATATAAAATATCAATAATAAGTCTAGCAATGTTCATTATGCAAACATATTTATGAATGTTTATGAATGCTTATGAATAAGTCCTGAAGTGAACTGCTATTTTTGTGAATTATATTGAATTATTGAAATTCTGTGACAACCTGATGAAAAATGTATTGTATATATTTGCAGTGAGTTAGTGTTCTGTGTGACACTAACAAAAATGTTGTTCCTAAGAAAAATTCTATAACTGCTACAATAAAAAAGTAAGGATGTCACAGACTGTAAAGGAAAAATAGATATAGTAGTCAACTTCCACTGGCAACATTCTTTAATTAAATGGAAGTGAACTGCCTTTGGAATATTCAGTGTTGTGAAGAAAATGTAATGGGCCACTGAAATAGAAAAGACCACACATTGCATCTTTCTGCTCCTATGATATAAGTGGACATAGACAAATTAATATTTTCATACTGATTTAGCCAGCATTTCAAACAGTAAACATTGTAAATGTGCTGGTGTGATAAACTTGCACTCATCACCAAGACAGCAAGAATTCTCTTACTCTATTGAGGTAAATATTGCTGTTTTTTTTACTGGCTCCAAAGTCCTGCTTTTCAACATTTTTCTTTTTTTGTTACTAGGCAACCAAAGCAATACTGTTTCATATTGAGAGAGCAGCTTATCATTTATTTTAATGAGAAATACTTGTGACCAGAAATAAAAGATTTTGCTCTGATATTTTGACAAGTGATATATAAATGAGCATTTTAAAAATGAAGAAAATATTAATTTTGTACCTCTTGTATAGAATGGAAAAGTTATATCTAAGCCTTTTGACTAGTCTCAAAGTTGGGGTCTCCAAATCACCTCTTTTGGGTCACTGCCAAAATATCAGCTAGTTTTAAGGGAACCAGTCTTGGGCCAACTGTGAAAACTCTTGGAAAATTTCATGCATTTAAAAAGTAATGTCATTAAAGCCAGCTGAATCCAAGAGACAGTCATCATCCTCTGGTATGAGCTAAATGTATTAAAGGTAAAGGGCAATGTTAGTTTTTCTTAACACATAAAGTGCTTGCTGGCATTAGTTTGGTGAGGAGTTCTGAATGGTTTTGTTGTAAAAATATCTAATTTGATGACTTGTTTTTATATGTGAAGTCATAAGATTTGCAATGAAGGAGAGAAGAATAAGTATAGCAAAATATTATTGGAGGAAACATTAAAATATAGGGTGAATATACAGACAGAAACAACGTTTTGAGTGTCACCTCAAAATGCAGGACGACTTAGATACTATAGTTGAACGAATCTGGCAGAGAGCCTAAAAGTTGTCTGTAATAGTGCTGCAGGCCTGTAATACAATGCATCAGGGTAGCTATTTTACACCTAGGGTATAAATCATGATGCCATTCACTCAGCCTTTATTCATCTAAAAATATGCTTAAGCGATACTTAAGCCTGCAGCAAGCCTTAGCTGAGAATCAACAAGCAATAAGCACTCTATAAAGCACTACCATAATGCTAGCTTCACTAATTTGTTATTTAGCTAATTCTTTTGAGGAGGGGTCCCCCATACAGTCCATTATTCTACTGTAGAGAGGTACACTCCAGTGATCCTTTTCCTGCCCATACAAAGGAACCTAGTTCTCACAGTTGATTTAGATCAAAAATCAAGGTTGGATTAAATCAACACAAATTGAAAGTACAGCATAAGAAAGACCTATCAGGTCATCTTCCCACATCCAAAATGGAGCTGTAGGAGTTATCTTGCAGGAGAGAGCATCAATGTCATTATAAGCCTGTTCTTTTCCCTTTGGCATGGCAGCAGGTATCTTCTCCCCACCACTTCACTGGAGGAAAGATGTGACTTCTTAGAACATCTAGTGGATTTAGTAAGGACCAGGACATGCCACTGGTTAAATGGGCCAGAATTGGTGCAACCTTCTCCTCCTACCACCTGTCCAGTTCTTTACTTTGTAAGTGTTCCAGAACGTTTTATCTTTGCCTTTTTCCTGAACCCAAAACTCCAGTCCTTCCGTAGCTCATAATCCTTTCATACATACTTTACTGTGCATAAATCTGCTGTTGACCAATAAACCCACAAAACTGTAAAATACATGAATTTGTTGGTGATTATGAAAACTCATGTGCTGCTATTTGAGGGAAATCTATGCAGAGAAATCTAACAACAATATCTCCTCTTCTCAGTGAAATTGCCCAAATCAAGGAGTTGAATTAATCCATGTTCATTAATTTATTGTTTAATTTCACACCCTCATTATATATTAAAGTCACATTCAAGATTTTTTTAACAATAGGAAGAACTTTTCCCATTTTTTTATTTGACTGAAGAGCAGGAAAAAAGCTTTTGCCAAACAAAAATTAGCATAGTGCTAAGAAGTGAGGTTACATTTTCTATTTTTTACTTTTCAGAATGTCCCATTTGTGTAGCTTTTCTCACAGAATGTGGATAACAGTCTTTTATAAATAATCTTCAAAAATAACCCAGCAGTTTCTAAACCTCCCACTCCTAGGAATTTTGGAGAGATTTATATAACAATATTAATTGGGAAAATATGCAATTGTGCTGGAAGCATTTGTGCCAGTAAAGGTACCTTTGATCTGTAAGAAACACAGACCTTGTTAAAGCAGACAAGGTTCTAACCACTTCCATCTAGATATGATGAAAGAATTCATCAGTGCCTACCCAAGAAGTTAAATAACTGGAAATCTGGAAGACACTACATTTAATATCTGTTGTGCTGCTGGGAAACATCTGAACAAGAAGAAACTTAAGGAGAAGTTACAAATTGAAGGGCTGCAACTACAGCTGATGAAACTAGATGAGTGACTTTCAGAAAGCTCAGAGAAAACCAGAGAGACACCAGATAGCCTAGAACTTAGAGAAAGCAGAGACAGAGTTGCCTGGGTCATAAATTGTCTGCAAGATTTTGATTCCAGAACAAAGGAAGATACTATTTCCTGTTCTTTGTTCTTACTACACTCTTAATATACTTTTACTTATTACTAAGATAGGACTTTGTTCATATTCTTTTGTTATCACAGAGAAATGCAAGCAAGACAGACCTGACTGTCATCTTCTTGCCCTCCTAAACAAACACGGCAATAAGGATCCAAATAGTGGCCAAGCACACAAACCCAAGAAGAACAGCAGATCAGCAATTATATGTAATTATTTTTTAAGGACTACTAGAGAATGAAAGACATAATCTTAACTAGGAACTAGATCCTTCAGTTTTGGGAGGGAAGGATTTGGAGTGTTGTTATTGGAAGGGCTAGGAAAAGCCATGAAAAAGAATTATGCAAAAATATGGCTTAAAAGGAATTGTAAGGGCCATCGAGCTTATTGCCTTACTTTTAAAAAATGGATAGTTGGAGAAAGACTGCATGACATTACATATGTAACTAGTAATTGTCACTGGTCTTGCCTTTCCAGTTTCCGGTAATCCTGAGTTGTCATACAAGTGAAGACTAGATCATGGAATTCCTCTCTGATGTTGGTATGATGGGGAACAGCACCCAGGAGATAACCTGTTATGCAAACAAAGATCTAGCCAGAGACCTCTGTACTTAATAGCATCAGAACAAAAATGAAGGGAAGATAAATCCAATGCCTTTTTTTAATAATTTACACTTGTGGCTCTACAACGTGAATTTCCACAGTGAGGGTGAGGTTTCCATGAAGTTTTCCTAAAACTTAGGATTTTAATTTCTATCTACCACTTCACAAATTCCCTGTACATAGGTCTATAAAGGCTTTAGTTAATGAAGTATCTCCTAATGGAGATATAGCATGGATATTTTGGAGGCCAAAGACCAGATGAGTGTTGGTTATTGATTAATAAATTCTAAGGAGTGTGGAAGATGTTGGGTCAAATCCTCAAGTAAGTAATGGAAGATAAAATCTGAAGAAAGTCTTTCACATCCCATTTAAATCTCAGGTAGCAGGGTAGAGTTAGTCTGTTAGAACAGGCCTTCCAGTAGTGATAGAAAGCTTCATGATTTCAGAATGTTCAGAAGCCTCACCCAGGAAAAAAAAAACAGGTTTTTCAGCCTTGGAAAAACAAAACAACATTTTGTCAGCAGCACTTCATAATTTTTTTTCTTCTTGCTACGTCGCTCTCTTCTTACCATCTTGGTTTGATTTGCAGTCTTAACGTCCTGATAAATGCAATAAGGGTATTTCAGACAGAACATATGTAAACTGTTAAAATATATCTTCGGTCAGTGTCTGTGTATTCTGAGCTGTGTGTCCCAATCATAGTATGCAAAATGTGCTGGAGAGCAGCTGGAGAAAAGCCTTGTGTAAATTTTGATTATGGTGAAGTCTGTTCAGTAATTCACTCACATGGAGTAAAATGCATGATCAAGCTGACTAAAGGACAATGATGAAACATATAGGCTAAGACAGCCTGAGTAAGTAGAAGATTCTATCCTTTTAAATTGGCTTTCCACTAAGCTCAGACATTAAGTTCACCTCTGAATTTTATTATTTTATTTTCAGCATAATTAGTGTTAATGCATCACGTTCAAAAGCAGTTGTGTTGGGGGAGGGGTTCATCCCAGAAAAACTAGAGGTGTTAAGTAGTTCCATTTTTTCCATCTGATTTCATATTCAAACTTTCTATGTAAAAGGAATGCTGTATTCTATCAACTAGGAAGTTCAAAGACCCTCTGACAAATGGCAAACCATTTTAAAGACTTCTTCTATTGTAGCATTAAGCTTATCTTATATTTCTGAAAGATGCAGAGCACATTATCTACTCATAAAATCATTATTGGAGTGGCTGATTTATTACCAATGATCAGAAGATGTAGGACCAGCATCAATAATATCATTCTAGTTTAGTTCCCTAGTGCAGTATCAACTTGCACTGAGCAAGATGTGCATAGTGCTATGTTGTTCTTTATCTTGTCTTTATAGACATCCTTTTGCATACGTCATGCTTTTCAGGCAGTTAATATTTGATCCTGACCTTTTTTCCAACCTCATTTAGTCAGAAGAATTCAGTCACACAGGGAATGTATTCTTCATAGAAATAAACACTGAGATGCCTATCAAGCAAAGAAGCTTTTAAAAACAGATATCTCAAGGAAGAGGAAATTGCTTGCCCAACTGTTTCATGTAACAGAGAGAGTGGAAAGTGTGGAACAGAGATGGGAGAGTAGGGATCAGATTCACAGGAAAGGAAAAAGCTGTGAGAGCTGTAAGAGAGGCAGGACTGTAGAATGATACAAGGAGCTTGTTGCAGTAAAAAAGCAGGAAGCCATCAAAAGCTTGAAAATCAGCTGTGTTCAATGTTAGCAAACTGGTTGCACTGCTGTGGACTTACTGGAGTCTTAAAAACGGGGTCCTTAAGGACAGTTTATAGTTTGTAGCTTTCATACTCTACTAATGACCCCTTCAAGTTCCCATGAGCAGATTCAGGACACTGAGACAAGCAACTCTTCTGAACTGAAGAATGAAAGAAGCACTCTCATAATACCCATAGGTGAGCAGCTTAGATTTGCCACAGGGTATGGCCAGCAATGAGAAGAAAAAAACCCCGGTAAATAACAGTATTTTGGAATGAGAAGAAACATACAGGGAAGCCAGAAAATAGGAGACAAAGTTTTTACAGTGGGAAACAGTGTCTTATTTAGAGGACAAAATAGCCAGCATTTCCAAGATCTTAGATACTTTGAATGAGAAGATAAAGTTATAGATGGAAATTTAATTCCTCCCAACACTCAGGCATTTGGTTGTTTTTACAGAAAGAAAAGATTTGTACCCATCTGTGTTATAGGGCTAGTAATAAAATAAAAAGATGTTCAGATCTAGTCAGGCTGCTCAAACCCAGACTTTATCTGTCTTTGAAAGAAAAAACAGGTATTTTGTGACTGCTCTGTGTCTTATGTAGAATCAGCGTTATCATTCTTGTACACTGCCCCTCTGTTTCTGTTGAAAAGATGTGAAGACCTGAATGGCAAAAGAGTTATTCCTAAATGTGATTTATGTGGGTCAGGGTTTAAGTAAATTGTGTGTTGAATTTTACACTGACTTACAGTACTTTTGAATGTTAAAAGCTCAATGGGATCTCTCTAAAATCTAGACACTGGTTTTGGAGAAGCTCTCAAGTATTGCTTTGCTTTTGAAGTGGTGCCAAGCCTTTACTCAAACCCTCCAAGGCAGGTGTGCAAGACCCTCTTCTCTAGGCATTAGAAAAAGTGAAAATTTTTGGTGCTATGGCTACACATCTTTCACAATCAAAAATTTATTTATGAATGTTGCTAATTTTACCTCTTTGTACAAGTGTAACTTGCTCTCTGCAATTGGTAACATACCTTGCTTCACATGTGTGAATCCTAAAGGAAGTTACAAGTTTCCGTGGTTTAAGCTTTTGCTGCTGGTGACCAGTAGCCATTAGTTTGGTATCTAATATGTTTAATTATAGATAGTCAAAGTGCATTCCATCTGTCATATCGAGTTTTTACCAATACAAGCCACCCTGATTTAACAAGCAGGTTTTAAGTTCTTTCTGATTTTGTTTTTACAACCAAATGCAACTTTATTACTCCATTCATATTCTTTTACTCATAGTTAGCATATTGGGTGCTAATTCTCCAGACACATGCATTTTAGGCAAATTATGCATGTGCTGTCCTTCTGGAAACCTGTGTTTAGTCATCAGGCCGTAAAACTGTTCATTGCTATCATGTCTGAAAGAACACAGGATGTATATTTATCCCAATCTCATAAATGTAACTAATTCCTTACATATAATAGAGAAAAAAAATCTTCTCTGAGCCTTTCCTCTCTAATGATGAAATTATCCACTTCAATGTTCAAAGTTTTTCAAACAAGGCTTTTTACTAATCATGACTTCATTAAATAAAATAAAACAAAACAGCAAACCTGTAGGCAAATGCTGGGATGCCAGTAACCCAAAAAGATTACTTTCCTCATGAAAAACCTGCCAGCCTAAATTTTCAGTGTCTGGAGGGAAAGGAAAGATTGCTATATTGTACCATCACTCTAGAGGCCTCTTGATTCTAATACTGACTCTACAGAAAGAAAGGGGGTGGGGGAGTGGGAGGTGGGGAAGCCTGTAATGGCTTCTTTAAAAAGGAAGAACAGAACAAAAAATATAGTATCTTAAGGCAGAATGCAAAATTGAAATATATCTTGTTTATCTACTAATACCGGTAACTTTATAATCAGTTCTCAATCTTAAATGTTCTTTTATTTTGCTACATAAAATTCATGTCTATAGTTACTGTAAGAAGATAATTGAGATATCTGAAATATGTCTCGTTTCTTAGCCTCAGAGAGCTCTCTCATGTGTCCCAAATCTGCCAGTAAAACTCTTCCACGGCAGTTGTCTTCTAACATAGTTGACACTAATGGTCCAGTCAACTCCTCTTACCAATAAATAAATTAGCAGGCAGAGCGTCCACTTGGAGCTGCAAAAGGGCAGCAGCAGAATCCAGGTCTGTCGAGCCGCCGGGGGAGACCTGCACCAGCAGCTCCCGTGCCACGCTCCCTTGCAGTGCTGCAGTGTCACCCCTGCCTGCTCTGTGACTGAGTGTGCTGGAAACAGCTGGTCAGCCTGGCAGTTAGCTACTCCTCATACTCTGGAGGGGAAGGAGTCCATCCATGGGGGCCCTGCTGTCATTGGAACCTTGCTGGAAGGTAGAGATATGGCCTTACCCGGGCATCTGACCTGCCACCCCCTCTCTGCCATCTGCTCCTTCAGCCTGACAGCTTGAGAGAGAAGAAGCTTCAGAGATCTGCAAACATAATTATGCAGCAATAGCATAGTCAAGGGACCAGGTTTGGAAATCCTGTTATTCCAAAACCTCTGCAGCAGCTCAAATTCTTCATGTTCTAAAGCCAGCACTTAATTTAATTATTACTGCATGAAAGTTTTTAACATGCCCTTACATGAAAATCAGTCTGGCCAAATCCTGCCAAGTAAGTTACTGGCACTTTAAGATAAAGTCCGTACTAGGCAAAGTAATCTTTACTTTGAGCAGCCTGCACTAGATAGCTTGGTCAGGTCAGGAACAGCAGCTACAGCAATTCTTAGATTTTTCAATTTAAAAGAACTATAGGCTATTGGTTCTACACACACCAATGTCAAAAAAAGTCTCAAAAGGAATGCAGTGGAGATTTAACAATGTCTCTGAGGATTGTGGTAGGTAGTTTAAAGTTTCCGTTGCCCTGATATCTCAGCACATGGCCAGCAGCTACAGGGTGCAATGCTACTTACTTGACATTTGATGCTTCTGAGTGCTGGTAAAAATAGCAGTCTGTTGGTTCAGAAGAAAAGACCGGCTGTCTGTGATGGTGAGTCAGGGGATGACACATGCCAGTCAGCTGAACTATTGGAGGTGGGATCCTAATTGAGTTGTGCCTAACTGTGAGAATTGAATTGACAATCAAAAGCCTAAAAATGTATGGCCCCGACAGGGTCTGAGGGAGAGAAAGGTGTCTGAGATGAATTAGTGAAGACAAGTACACCAACCAAAATCAGCATCAAAGAAGGGGAGGGATGGGAGTCGTCCTCTCCCTCTCTTACTAAAAATCAAATCGTAGATGTGGTGCCTGTGTGAGGCTGGGATCCCAGCTGCTGTCCTGAGCTTCGCTGGCTAAATTGTCTGATTAAAATGAACAGAGAGGAGAGGAAGGGAGACTGGGACAGGGAGGCCAGAAAGATAATAGTTTCCTAGGAAAGTTGGCTAGTGCTTACTAGTATTTATGCTTCTAAGAGAAATGGGAGCATTTGGGGTAAGGACAAATCCCTCTGCAATTTTTATTGATAGTCCGCAGAAGCACATGAAAAGATAACACAGCTAAAGCTCTTGGCTCTTTGGTGCAGACACTTTTTTACCTCCCTTTTGAAACTGGTAAAGAAAATGTTACGATTACGGTCTCTAGTAAAGCTGCATTTAGAGTCAGGACTGGGTTGATGTTGCTCTAATTGCAGCACTGCAGGCAGAAGAACTGATCAGCACACCCTAGGAGAAGCAATTATCCTTGTGAGGAGCAGCACCTATTTGGATGGTAAGGGGGCTGGGGGAATTAAATACAGTAAACATAGTCTAAAAATACTCCAAAACTACATTACAGAGCACATTAAAAGTGCCTGAACCTCAGAGCTAAGTCTGTGCTTTAGATTTCTTGAAATGTTCCTGTGTGCCTATGCTCCTGTAGTCACTGCAGGTCCCAACCTGATCTCAGGTACTATTGTTACTGGGAGTGATTTGGATGTGAAGCAGGTACCACAAGGATGAAAAACTTATCTTCCGTATTATATTCTGCAGGAATACATTACACCAATTTTCTAGCTTTACATGAGAAGGAGGATTAAACTATCTATGTGATGAATAAACAAAAACAACTCACATGCAGTCCCTTCCCATCAAAAATAACCACATTATTTCTCCACTCCACTTTCCAAGTAAGAAGTGATGGCCAAAAATCCAAAACAGTCACAGGTTTTTGATTTTACATATCTCCTTTCTTGCCACTAATACTGGAAAAAGGCAATAAAATTTGAATGCAATGTTTAAGTAGGGGTTGGATTATTTTAATAGAAAAGTGTTCAAAATTACTAAAATTAAAAGTTGAACTCCCTTTAAAAAATAAATTTTAGGCATTTCTCTCTACTTTAATTAGTCTTAACACACCTAAAGAATAAATACAAAAGGAAAATAATCCTAAAGTACATCAAAGGAGCCTACCCAACGTCAACCCTTGGTGAATATTTATATTAACCACTTGAATATATTCAAATTAATACTCAATAGCAATATGTACATTTTGAGAACATCCTTTTGTTTCTTCCAAACCAAAATTGTGTTCTGTGGGCTTTAGCCATACACTAGAAAATACCTGGGGACCTGATTTTGTTAAATATTTAGGCAGACCCTCTGAATTCAGGAATGTGTTTGTGTATCTTGTCTTGCTAGAGGAATGTTAGCTCTAACAGTGGCAAAAGCTTTTTCACTACAGGACCATTGGACAGAGCTTAAACTCTCAGTTCAGTCTAGATGTTTCTCGAACAAAAGGTATTGCACTACAAAAGAAGTAAATGAGAAGAAGTCCTGCAAATCAAAGTTGCTGCTCTTCATCTTGTGTGTGGGAGGACTGCCAAGTGAATGCAATTCAATAGTCCATTTGCATCAGCCTGGCTTATATATCCGCTGAGGGAGGCAGGAGTTTGGCAAGCTGTGTCAGCAGGTTACCTTGCCATTGTGAAAAAGCAAACCAACAGCATGCTAGGCATAATGAGACAAATGTTGTGCCTTCAGCTCTCCAAAGTCTTTTCTTGCTAAAAGAGAAGAAAAGAATGGCCTGTATTAACACTCTGGATATGCTTCTTGTTTACACAGCCCCGTCAATTGTGTTCTCCTCATTGAGCTGTTAAAGGTGCATTTGTGAATGCATTAAATCTGACCTATGAAACAGACAAAGTCTTATTTCTTGCATATTTTATGTCACGGAAAAGAACATGTTAAGAGTATGAGTGATCACTGTCTGTGATTCATACTGTGGCTAAAGTGAAAGCGGTTTAGTTCACTGCATGGAAATCAGCTATACCTTGCTGCTGATTTCACACTGTAAGTACTAAGAGGCCAGGAAACCCAAGTGACATGGAGGCAGAGGTGAATGACACAGAAACATCTTGGTTCTGCAGCACAAGCTGTTCCACATCAAAAAGGGATTACTTCAGCAGAAACAAAAAAGGAAATGGTGAATTCTGCAAACCTGTAAGAGTCTGTGAGCCATCTCCTGCAAAGCCTGGAGCAGTCCCTAAGAGTTGCTACAGTCAGCGAAGCTGGGGCAAAAGAGTGGCCTGAAGCGTGCCTCGCAGAAGAGGACAAGGGTGTGACACGGGGAGGATGTACGTTCAGTCCAGCAACCTGCTGTTACTGCTTCTACCACTTATGAAGAGGGTTGGCATGGTGCACAGCAGCATCTGACAAGGCCAGGGAGGAGGAGAAGGAAGACAGTGGACAGAGTGCAGACATAGTGTGACACTACAGGTCTGGTTCAATGAAACAACCTGAACACCCTCCCTTCTTATAGATTCAGCCTCTACTTTTGCACTAGTGCACTGACAATTGCTGCCATCTTTCTGAAGGCAAATGACAGTAACCTCAATATTTTATTTAGCTGATACAATGGATTCATGCATACACATGGACATCATACCATTAGCACTGGTTTCTCCAGCAGCTGTAAGTGGTTTTATGTCCTTTCCTCTGCTAGAGCGGATAGAGTAGCCTTGAGGCTGATCTAAATTACTGGTCTCCAGAGTTGTCATGGCAACAGGGACTGGCTGAGCAACCCAGGCATTTTATCTTTTCCTTGAACATATTCTGAATGCTACATTTGGAACAGTGATTGCAGCTATGCCATCCCCACGGGCTTCCCTTCTCTTGTAGAGCATCCTCAGGTGCCCAGCTAAATCAGCCTCCTGCCTGCTTTACAGCATGAGTGGCAGATCTCTGCCAAAATGGTTTCCAGAACCTGCTGCATGATTTTAGTGGTCAGAACTGTCATTCTACACTTGCTATATTGACACAAACATTATATTCGAAAATATCCCTTCACTGCAACTTGCTAAACAACTCGCAGAATTTTTAAAAGTACTCCCTCTCCTAAAAATTCAACTTGTGTCAAATGACCCTTTTGTGTTTACCTTCAAGAAGTATTCAAATGAATCACTAACTACAAAAGTGTTTTAAAAGATGAGGAAAAAATAAGCAATGGGCACCAAAAGGAAACCTGTGAAGAATGGAAAAAATCTGAATTCAGCAGCTTCATTTCTGGAACCTCCTGTTCCTACCATAGAGATATTCTTTGCATGAACTTCAATGTTGTTTATTAATGTTGTGCAGGTTGTGTGTTTCTTCACTTGGAATTTGTCTGCCCTGAAGGATGTAAGGTACTCGGAGAATAAGGAAGGATGAGCATGGTCATCCTGGTTTTTTAGATAGCAGGTTGTGATATTAGAATGGGATTGAGTTTGACAAAGGGAGAACACAGAGCTCTGTGTTTTGGCCAGCAGATCCTTCTCAAAGAGCAAGGAGCTTCCCATGGCTTTGCCTTGGATTCTTCATGCTGAAGGTCAGAAAGCATCAGCGTTTTCTGTAAGAATTACATGGATGAGGTTCTGCTGATCATAGAAAAACTCTGCTGGACTAGCCTTTAGAGCCTGGGTGGATCAGTGGACAATGGGCTTAATTTTGTCCGTTTAACGGGATCACTGAGATGGATGGCACAGAGCTGAGTGGTACATGACTGTCAGCTAATGGAGTATTGCCTGCACAGCTCTACTCCACAGTTAGATCTGATGATTAAGATATTTGCTGCCTAAAGTGGATGAGAGGAGAAGAGCCATACATGATACTACCCAAATTACAATTTTTAAGGTGTCAGGGAGCTGGAGCTCGTTATGACAAGCTGCACAGCTCACTTTTGCAAAGAATACCTAATTCATGGAGAAATAAGTTTGGCCACACTCCTAACACTAGGATTTGCTTCTATTATCATATGTAGTGTTTGTAATATTAGTGGGTTCTTCCCATTCAGCTAATACACTTCAGCTCCATGTTCAAGGATTTAAGTATGTGAATCCTTGCAAATAAAGAGTAATTATTTAAGAAAATGACCTAGCAAGTTATTTTTCTCCTCATACCAGTAGTAATATAGCCTTTGGTTACTGTTCCAGCAATAGCTTTGTTTCAGAAGGAGTCTCCTGACAATACATGCTTAGCTATCATTGTTGCTGCCAAAACCAATATAGTTTTAAAGAGTCTCAGGGAAAAAAAAAGAAGAAATATTAAGAGTCTTTATATTACTGGAGCATTAAGACTCATAGTCAAGTATTCACTGTACCCGAAATAAACCCAGAATACCCAGAAAATATTTGGAATCTAAGCATTGAGCAAATTAATTTAGTTAGGATAGCATGCAGGTTTACAGTCACGGGTATAAACTTTATCATTCTCATTCCTCTGTATTAAATATCTGAAAATATTTTAAAACTGCACATCAAGAATTGTCTGTAGAGAATGGCAATGAATATTCTCCAAGGGCAAAACAAAGAAAATTTCAAGCTCCCTCAAGAAAACTGTTGAACCAAAGTGCAATCCAACAATTTTATGTGTATAGCCTTTCCAGAGAGAGGAGGAGGAATCACGTAAACATACTTTTCACCATCTAATCTCATAAATGTGGCAGCTGGAAGGATAAATGTCATTACTCACACTTACTTTCCTTCATAAAGCTCCCTCCTATAACTAAGCACAATAGCCCTTTACTTTTGTGTGTACAAGGAATGGTATTGTCAGACTTCCGCTGTGCAGAAAGTTCTACCAGTGTAGTTTGCTTTTATTGGTTTGTGGGTGGGAGGCCGGTTTGATTAGTTGCACAGCAATTTATTAAACAACAAAATCATGTCTTCTACTGATTTTTTTTTCATAACAAAATAAAGAATAATTGTCACTTAAAGCCAACTTCTAAGTGGCTTACTTAAAGACTGAAATGCAAATTCTAATTGCTACATCCATCTAAAAGCTGTCCATTTTCTCTCTAGTCCTTTAATAAAGAAAATAGCAAGTTATCTACTGATCATCTGATGACTGCCATTTCTCTTTTTTTCCCTGTAATTTGAGACATCCAGGCTTTCTAATATAGCAGTCTACAATGTAAAAAAATCTTCTATAAAGTGCCGTAGAAAATATGTCTTGTCACAGTCTCTTGGGAACTTACTTGAAGATCCTTCAGATAAGAGACTAGAAGAGCTTCCAAGAGCATACACAGCAGAAGCAGGAATCTTTTTTTTTTTTCTGATCAAAAGAGGATATACACTAGGTACTCATACAGCATGAAACAAACACGTGATCAGAGATATACATGTATATGAATATATATATTTCCATATGTGTGCATAAATGCATATACATGAGGTCCTAGCTTGTCTTTATCCAAACTAAATTAAATGGGAGGGAAATTTCCAAGCTCCTCTAGGGTTGTTTTATGCATATCCAGTCCTCGTTCACATGCTTGGTGAAGTGAAACTCTTTGTAATATAGCAACCTGGAAGAGTTTCTGCAGACTACATTCTTAATCCTTGCAAATTTAAGACACAAAAGCTTTACTTGCTAGAATCTAACATTAAAGAAATTAAATTATTCTGTGAGTTCTCCCAAGTAATTCTACAGTTAATTTTTCTAAATGTGAGTATTTAACATGTAAAGCTTTCCTGATTCCGTATGGTTTTCTGGGGTTATTTGACATCTAAGAAATCTTTATCTCTGCACTCCAGAGACACAGACCACAGGGACTGAGCCCTGACACCTCCTCTGGTGAGGTGACAGCTCCCAAAGACATGTGCATTTGTCTGATAGTCCATCAGCTTCTTTTCAAACTTTTTTGGTTTTTTTAAGATGGTCTGTGAATCAATAGAGACAAGGTGTTGGGATGGCAGCCTGTTACCGGAGACTTTCCTACTTGCCTATTTCAATGCTTTGTTTAGGTACTGACTCTCATGCCTGCTTCATAATCCAGTTCCTCCTCTGACCTGAAACAAAGGTAAGTGCTCCTGAAAGCTGGTTACGGTAGTCTCCAATTAGTCAGCTACTTTTTGGTTTGGTTTTTTTGCTGTTCACAATTACGCTGTGCTTGAAATGTAAACAATGGAAAAAGGTTAAGCGATAACTGAAATAGCCATTAGACTCATCTACTTTCCTTCTTCTCTCTGAGAAAACCTCAGAGTTGATGTAAGACCATTTTAGTCTGACCTCAGTATGCTTTGACACTTGTTTTGACTATAGTATCATCTTGAACATGTGGGTTCTTTGTAACCCAAACAAAATCTTCCATTTCCCAGCTAGGCACCCTACCTCCACTACTACAGAGGCAGTATATTGCCCAGTGAATAGTTGTACAAACACTGGAGAGACTGAGCTGCCTGGTCAGGGTGATGATAAAGTGTCTAGAGCCTGTTTTGGATATTGGAGACCTATGTTCAAATACTTGATGTCAATGTAGAGCAAGAAGATAAAGCTGGGTCTCCTAATACTATGTTTGTGTCCCTGAACTAGTGTTTCTTCTGATTTCCTACTCCCTATTCCCACAGACTCCAGACTGGATTTTGAGAAACTTCTCAAATAAGAAAAAAAAAAAAAGTTAATTCCATCAGAAACCTTTGTTTTCCTTCAAAAAAATTCACAGACGCTTCTCTGTCAGCTCAGCATTGAGCACCCAATGCCCCCCAGTGTCTTAAAGGTCCAATTTGTTTGTTCACTGCCTGACCAATTGGGTTGTAAGAAGATGTGAAAGGGAGGGGATATGGAAAGTGTTTTTCCCTAAAGCAGCTTCCTATCATTTTCTAAAGGACTCAGTACCTAGGGACTATAATGACAAGAGCAACTATAGTCCACAGGGAAAAAACATAGCAGGATTTTCAGAGTGGTTTCTGAAACCTGTCTTCTACTTGTACACACCTGACTTCTCCAGCTCTGCTGACTCTTTGCCACATGGAATATGCAATTTCCTGCAAATTTACTGATAGCTCTGCAGGCTGGAATGGTAGTTAGGCAATGGAACTGATGTGTTGTTTCAAGCCGGATTTCCTCTTAAAGATGTATTTATTGGATTTAGTTTCAAGATACAGAGGAAAATACAATATAATGACTGTTCTGCTTCCATTTGAAATGAAAAGCATTTATGCTACTAAGTTCTGCTGGGGCAGAATCAAACCCCAGAACTTGAATTTGCTTAAAATCCATTTCTTCTTGACATATTTCAGTTTGAGGACTGGAATGGACAGTTAACCAAAACTGCAGCTTCCTGTACCTCCTAATCCACAGGAATGCTCAGGTCACAGCAGTCCCTGAAAAAATTCAGTGCACAAATACATACAGAGCTCTTTAACAAATAATACCCTTTCCCCTAGCTGAGCTGAAAAGAGCTGTCAATCACCCAGAAAGCCTGATACAACTGTTCACTGCCCAGGAACATCAAGGGCCAGAAAAGAACATCTTTATGCTGTAGCAGTAGAACAGCTACTTCTAAAAAGCATAGCTCTCCAACTGTCTCCCCTTACCATGCCAAATTTCTGTAACGGTTTGGGCTGGAGTAACACAGAGCCAAAAAGTGCATTGTGAGGTTGGAAAGGAGGAATAAAAATAAGACTGTACGTGGAATATCAATCAACAAGGGTGAAACAACCACTTCTGAATGAGCTGTTTGGATAATGTCTTGGGAGCTGGCACTGCATGGAGGTAAATTTTAAAAAACAAACAATAGAATGAGATTTCTTGATGAGCCTTCTGGGTACACTGGAGGTAAAGACTCTAAGTCCACTGGTGCTTTAAGCATCAAAGCTCAAATACTTTTAATGATCAGGAGCCTCCATTAGTTATTTTTATTACCCTATTTTAATTCATAATAATTGTAACACTATTTGCATACAGAATATCAAAAGAAATAGGCCATTGTAAATCAACATGTATACTTTTTAATTGGCAAAATTCTTCTGAACTGTGAGCTTAAAAATGCAACTAGAGCTATTTTTTAGATTATGTATTTTCTTATTTACTTATTCCTAGAATAGAATGGAAAACCTCTAGGGTCAGTTATTTTAAGCAACAATTTCTGTCAGGTTGTGAATTAACTTGGATTGCAAAGTCACCTTGAAAAGCTCATCTCACTAGTTTTGTATAAAAAAGAAATAAGGAACTAAATACTCTGGAAAAAATGGTGCTTTCAATAATTCTTCTTCAATATGGCAATTAGAAACCTCTGGAGTTGTCATATCCTGTTGTGTGGATGTACCCTTCCTCTCCTCACCCCCTTCAAAACATTACGGAACAGTACGGATTAACTGGGTAGGATTCTCCTGTCTAAACATCGATGTCTAGAGAACCTACACAGGGCTGGCAAATATAATATAGTTCCTGCAAGATGCACATACCTCTGGTGAGCCATCTGGAATCCAGGCAAGATACTCTGGGCTTTCGAAAATGTCACTAGATGCTGTGTTCAGGCATCTGAACCCTGCCCATTATCTTGCTAAATAAGGCTCTGATCCTGCATCTTCCAGATGCAGACTTTGGCAACATTAGCCGTTATGACTGTGACAGACAGATGATGAAGATGTAAAACTTCTGCAGCACTTTCCTCAGCAGATGGGAATGTGTCTAGATGTAACTTTCCTACATGAAATCTCAGGGAGTGGGAGAGGTGACATGACATAGTGAATAAAAGGTGATGAATAGAAAACAGGCGTGTGTGTATATAGGTATATATACATCTAAATAAAATGAAATCTCCAAGTCACTTGCACTAAGTAGCTGAATCTCATCTTCTTTGATGCATTCAGTCAACACTTAATTCCAAGGAATTACTCCTCTGTGTTCAGTATATGGAAATAAATACAACAGTGAAATAGCCATTTCTTTTTAGAATACAATCTAACAGAATCAGTCTAACATAGCTGTGACAATTTTAAATCAACAGAATATTTAAGACAAAAACAAATCAACAGATAAATTATTTGGTTTAAAAAAATTTCTCACATCTTAAAAATTTCCGTCTAAATATAAATAATAAAAAACCCTGTCTGTAGTGCTGTATGAATTTAGTGGATGTAATGCAAAAACAGAGATTAAGATAACAAAATTTAGAATTCAGCATCTAAAGTCTCTTAAACCATGTCACTCTTTCTGATGTTCTGAGAGGTTCTGTTAAAATATAATTTTTGTATAACATACCCATATTAACTACCCTGTGTATAAATACATACAATAAGTCAGCACATACTTCTTGATTTTGAAAATTCCAGTTAAAAGTATGTATGTGCTGAATAATTCTCAAAAGAAATTTATTGAGAGGGTTGGAAGTTAGGATGGAGGGGAGAAGTATGGCAGGCAAAAGAGGAAGAAAGAGCTACTTTTTGTTGGGGAATTTTTGAAAGCATTCATTTTTTAATCCAGTCGTCTTGAAGTTGATGATAAAACTCTTATGGATTTTGGTGACAAAAAGACCAGTTCCCAGACCTTTTGAAATTTTCTTCCCATCAGTATAAGTCTGTCCCTACTGAAGTGTTGCTTCTGTGACTTCATGCTTAACTGAACAAAAGAAAACACTATTCTTCTGAGACTGCGAGAGAGGAGACCGAATGAGTGAAAGAATAATAACAGAGCAAGAAATAAAGAGCTAGAGTTTCTGTTACTGTGCAGCTGAAGCCAATGGAGCAACGCATGCCACATAAGGATGAAACCCAGAAAGTTTGGTAATAATTTATGGGTTGTGTACTAGGTATTCTGGAAACATATGCATCATATTATTTTGTAGCCACTGCCCTCATTATATAGTGGATCCAAAAGTATAATTAAAAAAATATATGCACAGAGAGGCAATCACTCAGATCTTTACCTTTTAGTTCTCAGGCACCAAGAAGAGTTGATATATTGCTGTAGCTGCTGCTTTTAGATAAAAAAGGCTGATGCAATTATTCCCTAGGAATGATGTAGGGGTTTGGGGGATATGAAAAGGTATCTTACCTCTTTTTATCACTCTGCTATTACTTTCATACTAAAATGAATTTTAACTTGCCATGTTTGAATATACTGTAGTGAAAATTAGCTATCTGAAAATAAAGTCTTCTGATCATGTGTACAGGATATAATTCTCATCAATCCTACAGCTTCTGTGAAGACTTTTAAAGTAGTCTTTTGCATGGACTTTCTCATTAACAGTTAAAAGGAAACCAAATGAATGCGATAAACTCAATGTCTTGAATATCTCAACATTTATGTATCCCTTTTCTAGAGCTGGCTTCTCCCTTAAGGACTAAATGTCCCTGGAAGTCCCACTGATGTTGATGCTTTCTGTGTCCTTCATACATGTGTTGAAAGTTTTCCCTTTTCCTCAAATCTTAGCTACATCAAAACGAAGTTACATAAACTAGCAACAATTTTCGTGGTTCTTCGCAATCTCACAGTCTTTTTGGGTCAGAGGAAGGAGTTATGTCTAATCACCACAGAATAAGGAAAAGTGGTCAGCAAATCAGTAGGCAAACACAGATAACCAAACCCAGTTTCAGGGTGGTGGAGGTCCCTTAGCCAATGTTGCTGCACGATGCTACAGTGGTTTAGAGATCTCTTCATTGGCCAACTGCTCCCATTAGACCATGACAAAACATTCAGTGACCTTAGCAATTAAGGGTTAGACCAATGAGTAATTTTGAAAGTCCCATTATCAATTTCTAGTTCATTTTTCAGTACTAGCACTGATTAAAACCTGGGGACTTTTATGAGAAAAATGAGAAATTTCTGTCTGTTGATGCATTTTTATAGTGTTCTTTTAAAAAAAAAGTCACTCAATCTAGCTTTTAGGCTGAATAGCCTTATAGCCAAAAGAAAAAAAAAAAAAAAAAAAAAAAACCCCGAAACCAACAACTATCACTTATGTCTACTTCATGCTTAAACGTCACAGAAAATTTTTTTTTAAAGTCTGGAAATTTTTATTTTTCTATGTTGCATTTTATAAAAGATCATATTTAAATGATCAAGTTCCTTTGTAATAAACTAGTACAACCATTTTGAATTTGCACAGAATAACCCAAGAGAGCTTAAGATTTTGCTTCTGGAGCTGTCCTTACCATCACCAATGTAAGTTTTCAAAGCTTGTATTTATACAGTTATAACACAGAAGGTTTATTCATAGACATCCAAGGTATGGCAGTAATGCCCTATACTTAGAAAGTCAAAATAATTACTCTTTCATACTTTTTTAACTTACAGCCCAGTGTACACCGACTTTTAATAGCTACTACATAATAACTGCACTTTACAATATAAGTACTTACCACAAAATGGTATATATTAACCACGTACAGTGTCAGAAATACAGCTGCATGTGGTTTTGTTTTGTAACAGAGAATGGCAATGCTCATGTGAATACACAGCTGTTGAAAACAACAGCCTTCTGAAGACAAAAATTACTTCATTATTACTATGTTCAGTAAGGCTGGCAGGAGTCTTTCAATGCCAGTGCTTAAATTTAATTAATAGCTGGAAAAAATGTAAACTTGGATGCTGTCTTTGCTGAAATGTTGTTTCCCAGCATCACCTCACCTCATTTTGATACCTTTCATAAAAGATCTTATTTTAGCAAGACAAGACATGATTGTCCAGATTCTCAATGTCATATAGAAGGGATATGCTAAAATGGATGGGAAATTCCAGTTGAGGATAACCTTTTTTGGGGGGGGAAATCATGTCTGTAGGGTCATTTCTTTAGTTCTGGAAGTACCATCCTCAAGGGAACAGGACTGTCCAAAGAATATGCAGTGGGTAGTCTAGAAACCTGCTGGCTCTGGTCCAGCAAACTAATCCTTATGGAGGAAGACTGAAAGAGAATTCAGGGCAGAATCTCAGCTTTTACTGCTACCTCATGGATGTGTTCAAGATGAAAATGCAACATATTCAGCATATCCTACAGTGATTTAAATGTTTCTGATATTATTATTCCCATTCCAGCAAGGAGAGCAATTAAATTCTACAAAGGAAGTAGAGCAACTTTTTTCTTTCTTTCTTTTTTCTCTCATTAATAACGAACGGGATGTAATAAGCGTGCAGACTACATTTCTTGAAGGTTCCCCCAGTTGATGGGCGGCACCTAAGGACCAGTGCAGTGGTAACCGAGCAAGAAAGGATGACTGGGAATCCTGGCACATGCTGTGATTCCCTTGGGCCATAAGGAGTCCAGCCTCATGTTAGAATGACAGAATAGTGATGCTTTCTGGTTTTGCTCAATATACAGACCTGTTCACTTGTGACTGCTGACTGATTGTTAAACCTCCTCCCATGGTGGTGATTCTTTGCACCGGCGATCCTTCTGCATCCCCCCAGCGCAGCTCAAAGCAGCTATGGGGAAGCTATCCTAGAGCATGTTCAGACCGTCTTACTGTTGAGGAGTCAGATCTTTACAGGGAGGTGACTGCCATGTGGACAAAAGGAGATTCTGGGTGGTTAAATTGTCTGTTCTACACCTTTAGAGACAACAAATGGCATTAATGCATTAAGGTTTTGTTCTCTCTGTGTGTTACTTTTTTTTTTTTTTTTTTTTACTTGAAAAGCAATTCTTTGAGAGGAATCATCCAAGCCTTTACTCCTTTAGAGTTAAAGGCAGATCTTAGATTTAAAGGCTGAGTATATGCTAACTTTGACAGGAGGAGAAATACAGATCAGTCAGCAATCAATAGAAGAGTCTGGCCTTCTGCATTTGAATCCTGTAAGGCACCGTTACCAGAAAGAGCTCCCTGGTTTGTTTTTAAAACACCTCCTTCCCTCTGTTCCTTCTTCCTTTGAAGTGAATTTCTGTCTCCTGCCGTTACTCCTGTCACTGCTAAATTATATATGCCCTTGTGTTCTAAAAATTCTGCATCAGCCACAGTATTCAAGCAGCACTTTCTTCTGTGGCTTTCAGCTGTATGAAACTTAGGTTTTCAAAGCAATTCTGCCTCCTCAAATGGCTCACTATCCTTTTATTGTGTATCCTCCAAAAAGAAGGAATATCCTCCAGTCTGTGTGTAGGAGTAAAGTGGGCTTGTTCCAATGCTGCAGTATTAGCCCCCTGCACAACTTCCACAACAGAAAGATTTTCCATGGTCTAAGATCAGATTTAGGAAAATTAATCCAATTAATCAATGTAGACTTACACTGTAAAATTAGGGTTATCTCCTGAATTGTTTGAATCTGCTGGAATATCCAGCTTCTCTCTGGCAGCTACTTGGATCTTCATTAGCTGTGGTCCCAATAATATGAACACACCCCCCCCCCCCAAAAAAAAAGAAAAAAAAAAAAACGAACAGAAAAAAAAGAGTGACTGAACTGGAAAGGAAAAGCCATGTTACTTGTGCCTAAACGTGATCTCAAGGTAACCAGCTAAAGTCCATGGAAAATCCAGTGAAGTTTTGACTTAATGAGATTGCAATGAACAGCCCCACAGTCTTAGAAAAAGAAAAGTTTTGGTTTGTTTTGGGTTTTTTTCTGTAGTAGTTCACAGCCTAATGGAATCAATACAACAATAAGATTTGGAAAAATACAATGTCTGTTTGTCTATAATCATGTAATAAAAGGGTGAAAAACAAGATAAAGGAAATGTTTCCCTCTTCTGTAAGATTATAATGGCCTCAGTCTTGTGCTGCAACCAACCAGGACATTTTTTAACAATTCTTTTCTCGATTGCTGCGGTTTTCTACTTCAAAGTTAAGCAACTAAATCTAAAGGCACCTCACAATATAAGATGAATCTGAGGTCTGTTAGAGGTGGATTATAGGAAATTGGGCAATTCAAAGAGAAGTTCTTTGAAAAGAGGAGGTTAAATGAGCAGTGTCAGTACCTGTCTATAGGTCTGTTACTAAGGTCCCCAAAAGCCACTTTGTTGCAAAAATGTAGCAATGCATCTTTTTACCAGATCCAAATTCCACCAAAGTCAGTAAGAGTTTAAGCGTTGCGCTAAGTGGGCTCTATACCAGCCCCAAAGTTAGAGAAAAGAATGCACTCAGGACAGCCATCAGTGCAAAATGCTCTTACGTCGGGGAGAGTGTTGCTTTGGGTGCGCAGACTGTATTAGTGCCCACGGATACTGGCAATATGGATGCAACCTTTTCCAAAATACAGCCCTAGTTCAGCTGAATAAAATGGCCTTTTCTTTGCTGACTTCCCAGAGCAAAAGACAAGTATGTCTTTCTTTACTTGCAAACTGTCAGTCATGCTGCAATGAGCACAGACATCATGAGTCACTCTTCTTTGAGCTCTAATCTCTGCTCATAGTGACAAATGAACCTCGAAAATCAATCCAGTTCTGACTTCTAAAATCTTTTGGGAGTTATTTTTTTAGGAAAAAAATAAAATAAGTATATCGCATGCTTAGGATACTAAATAGAGATTGTAAAATTGTGAGTATATTTAAATGAAATGTCAAAGACCCTGCACCTGGGATGGTCTTGCAATCTTGTAATGAAAATGTAAGTTAACTCCCAAATGTTTGGAGCCTTTTTTAGGTTACCCTTCTAGGCTTATGACAGCCTAGCTCTTGCCTTTTGTAGGCTACCACAAGTCGCAAAGCAACACAGTGTGTATCATCTCTTGTACAAGTTAGCAGAAGATGCATACACTATAAATGCCTTGAACTACAGTAAAAGGACCTAAAATCAATGATTGATGTACAGTTCCTTCACAAAAGGGCTGCTATCTTCCTACATTCATTCTGTTATTGTCCAAGAAGTACTAAACAAAAATATTAGCTATCTTGTTTATCATCTCTATACCTATCTATCTAGGTACTTCCTTTGCCACTAGTGGCAATAACTAGCTATTCCACTGGTTTTCTTAGTCTGAAGCCTTCCTCCAAAAGAGTAAAAGGAAGTCTGCCAGGATAGAACTACCTTCCAGAGTGTGTCAGAGGTAAACATTTGAGAGAAATTAATATTCCACATTCTAACAGATGTCCTTGCTTAATGTCAGAAGAAATATTTTTCTATAACTGCCTCTGTCATGGGATCCACCATACTCTGCAACAATACTATCCTTTTTGATTTTGCTTATATTTTCAACAAAGCCTTAAAGATACCACCAACTTAAATACTCTCCTGCTGAAAAATTTCACTGATAATTTCAAAAGGAACACTGGACAATGTTGTAAGAGGAAAATACTAGTCCTAATCAACCAGCAGGTTTGCTACTGTTGTAACTATTTTTGTTGAGGATAAAACTTTGCTTAAAAATGGAAAAAATTACATCACCAAAATTGGCATGACTCCTGCTTTGTGAACAGCTATATCAGAAGAAAAGCATTCCTGTAAAAAGAATTCCTCCTCTTGCTGCCTTTTACAGTGAGTTCAGTGCACATTTAGCAGATGGGTTACACAACTTTTGCCACTACGGTCAAAGTTGTACAACTGGTATGTGTAAAGAAGACCTTAGAAAAACAATGTGCTTCTCTATTCTCCTCCTAGCCTTGCTGCTTGAATTTGTTTATTTTATAGCATGTTGTCTTTGTTTCTCTTAGATATGGTCTTTCACATAGCCAGTAAGAAAGCAAAAGTAGTTCTAACATAAGATTAAATTGATGAAAAAGCATCAGTTTCCATTGGAAAGTACCACTGATATGTCCAGTACCAAAAGCTGCTTTTAATTTCCCTCTGGATTTGACTAGCCTTCAACTGCATAACACTTCTTCAAATAAGCAAAGGAAATGAAGAGCAAACTAGTGAAATCTAGCAGTTACAATAAGTGCAAGGGTGGATTTTATTTTGATGAGAGGTAATAGCAGCATTCATGAAGTGGGAGAGATGCATGAGAAGAATGCTACAACCCTTGTAATTACAAGGCTTAATAATGCAAACCCTGCCAAAAATCCCTCTACCTGTTAATCACCCTGCAAGATATTTCTAGTTTGGGCAAAGGGAAGAAAGTGAGGAGGGAAACCAGTGAGGTGCTACTCTGTGGTTGCATTAGGGCTTAAAATAGAAGAAATCATACCTTTAACCTCCTCTGAGAAGGCTCTCCAGAAAATTACAGGAAAAGTTAACTATCCAGCAGAATAAATTATACAGCTGTGGTGATTGCAAGGAGATTGAGATATAACATTGTTTAAGACACTGCAAGAGGATGTGTCGGCACAAGTATGAAAACCATAAGTAGTAAAAGCCTCAAATAATAATATATGCACTCCCTCTGACATCGTTATGCACCATCATTTACGGAGGGACAGCACCTGCATTCCTGCTGAATCCTCTGGTGTGTGTCCATTAGGCCCATTTACTGTCAAGTAAGTATTCTCCTTTCATTGCTCCTCAGAGAAACCTACATAAAGATCCAAAGCTAAGGGAATTTTTTGAAACTGACTGTAAAAATAATCCTAAAAAGAAAGAAAATTAAAATTATATCTTTTTTAAATTCTTTCTGAATTCATTTCAAAATTCGGAATGCAAGCATGGACTTTCTTTTCACAATATCAGAAAACAGTAGCAATAAGAGCAAAGCCGAAACCTGTTAATCACATTAGAGTTTCAGGGTGTATGATAGAGGTTGCGCTTGGAAAATGCACCTGAGTGCATGAGGGTTATCAGAACTTTTGGCTTGAATTGAGGCACATAACTTCCTATAAAATCAGTACAGAGCAAACAGTAGTTAAGCTCTTCGTTCAGTGCTCTAACTTTCTCTCTGAACATGCCCAGCTTTTAATGTTAGGAGATACTGTTCTCTGTTCAGTGGCTTGAGAGGGAGCAAAGGTGCCAAAGTAACATATGTGAATCTCCAGCCCTTACCCCTAACATATAGTACAGCTGTGAAAAGCTTTTAAGTACATCCACAGAAGCATAATACAAAGAGGAGAGGCTCTAGGACAAAACTGCTATTGTCTACCACTGCTAAAGGCTTTGCAAAGTGAATAATCCACAAAGCAGAACTGTTGTATCGTGAGTGATACCAGGCTAGAATGCAAAAGCATTTATCATTTTATTAATCTCCATTAAAAGTAAACATTTCTCTGCATCAGGAGGAGTGGTAAAAACACACACACTCATGCCAACACACACACATGCTTTCAGTTTTGAAATTCAGGCCTAAAGTGACTTTCAATGCAATCCAGGCTGATTGACAAATTCAGTGAGAGCTATTGACAGGCTGATCACACAAGCTGATTAATTTTCATACAGACAAAAGAAGTTTTCTTAAAATAGATGAAAAAGACAATCCTGTCATACCAAGCAACCTTTGGAGGTCTAAATTTCTTCAAGCGCTTTGTCACTGTGAGAATTCTTCAGTGCATTTATTCATTCACTCTCAATAACGCTATGATGAATGATATAATCTGTATTTTATGATTCCTCCATCTAGGCTTGACACTCATGTAAAGTTTATTTCAATTTTAAGTGGAAAACCAAGATACAGCATTGGATATAAAATAATAACAATTTTTTTCAAACACTTTCCAAGCTACATGGCTGTCTCCTAAAATTTGAACTTCATGTTCATACTCTGTTGTGGTTGCAGCTTATACTAAAGAAGTGTGAATCAGTGCTGTGCATAGAGATTCAATCTTTTCTTCACAAACTCTGTTAATAAGATTTCTGGATGCAGTCTGCCTAACCTTACCTGTCTTGAAGTTAGCTGTCTAGTCTAACCTCATTATCTGTCTTTCCTCCATGGTCAATACGGCAGGAGCGACAAAGGGATACCTTCGCAGGCACATTTATCTCACTTTCCACCGTCGCCTGTCTGAGGTGGCTTATGTCAGGAGAAGTGAAGCCCACCTGCTTAGCAGTTGTCAAAGACATCAGTGAAACACATTCGGTCTGACAGCCACGCAGCTCTGCAGAGCCCAGCTACGCCGCCTTCCACTCCAGCCTTATGCTGCTGAGACCAGGAGCACAGAAAAAGGATTTGGAGTCAATTGTTTACTTACTTTGCACTCCTGCAACTCCATATATCCTAACTAAAGGGCAAGTTCTGGCCTATTCAGGAACGTTTGGAAAATTTAGAAGATGGAGGCAGAAGAGAGTTTAAAATATAAGATTAAAACTAACAAAATCTGAAAATATAGTTAATATACTAAGCTGTTTTTCAGATTTACAGCAGCAAACTATAATCTTTACCTGCTTTAAAATGTATTTACTAGGCCTTAGTAAAAAACAAATGGAAATCATTCTTAATGTTTTTCAAAAGCTTTTCCATGTAATTTTTTCTGCACTTTTTCAAATGCCAGCACCATGGTTTATTAAAAGAGCTCCATCTTCTGGCAGCTGATAAAGAACAGATCCTTCATACGTGTAGAAGAAAGGCTTAAAATCATTTGCAGAATTTAATGAAAAATTGATCCTGAGTAACCAATGTCTGCAGCTGCATTCCACAGAGACTTTGTGACATTTTTATTTTAGAGTAATTTGTTACTTGTTAACCTTTATTTCTAACCTTTTGTGAGGAATCTTAGTGGTTATCGAATTAAAATAAAAGGGTGACATATAAAAACAATCCTGAAGCAGGGAATTAAATGTATATGCTGACAGCAACACAATAACAGAAAGACAACATGCTACCTCACTTTGCGTCAGGTCAGGCTCTTGGTTGTGTTCTTTCAAAAAGAAAAAAAACCACAAAACCAAAACGTTAAAAAAAGCACTGAAAATTTTGTTCAGCTTTTTAGAAAGAGCAGAATAAACATGAGAAGTACATTCTTCCACATTTTGTCTGCCTGTCTTCCCAGTAGCTCACTATTTTAAAAAGATAGTCAATGCCAAAGAAGGAAGATGGCATCCTGCGCTTCAACATTTTTAGCACTCGTCTCACCCTTGATTTTATTACTAAGGTGCTTAGCCTCACTTGTTTTGCCTTTTTTAAGGGGGATTGTTGGAGGAAAAGTAAGCCGAATCCCCAGACTCTTCTCCCATGTTCTGCCAACGATGGCACATCTGCTTGGTGTTACAGCATCACAGATCTGAGCAGAAAGCAACTTAGGAGATCCATCACCCCTCTTCAGTGTATTTATAAACAGAATAGTAAGACTCTGTTGGATTAACAGGTTGAAGGTTTGCTATACTGAAAAGGCTTCACATGAAGAATAACTGAAATGGTGACCAGCTTCCATTTTTTTTAATCATGCCTGTGTGAAAAGAGATCACCCGAAAATGGAGAGAGATCTGACTGCAGAATCAGTTCTTCAGAGACCTCTGAAACACTGATCCTGTGTAACGACTTCCAAATGAAAGGTTAAATACTTTAAAGCTTGAAATGGAATATCTGGGATATTTCCTCTTGCAGGGAAATGCAAAAACAAGCAATGAAATAGGAACGCCCTTTGTTCTATAGCCATTTCATCATTAGCAATTAATTGTACATTCTGAAAAATAGTATGAAAATTGTGTTTCAGTGAAATAATTATTGAATATTCACCCTGCAATAATATTAGAAAAAAAGACAGGGAAAAAAATGTAATGTCTATAATCCATCAGACTTTCTTTTTTATATTTTTCTTAACTTTATATTAATTTGTCTCTGAAGCTGTACTTAGTAGATTTACTTTAAAAAATCAGCCACTTCCCAGTGACACCTCTAAAATCATATTTAGACATATTACTTTATAGCAGATAAACTGGCCATAAACAAAACTGGGCTGGAATTCAGAGGAAGGTTTTTAAAAATCCATGCAGTAAAGTCTTTCAGTCGGTGCTGCGGTTAAAATATCTCACCATTTCTAACTTCTGCATGATTATATTTGCAGACCCACATGCTGGTAATGAAGGTTATTTAAAGTGGTTTTGTTGAAACTGCATTAGATTTAGTACTTCTCATTGTTACTGCTGAGAAATACTCTCCTTTTAGACTGTTTGTAAGACCCAAAGAACTGCAATGCCTGAAGCCCTGGTGCTCTTTCTGCAGATGCCATCTGCTCATGGCTTGACCCAGAACGTGCATGTAAAATGTGACATGTTATTACTCAAACCCGAAGGGATTGATCATAGTAGATCGCCTCCAAATACAGACTCTTTTGAATTACCAATAATCAAAGTACATCCTTGTCACTATTATCATCTGTACAGAGCTTTCCTGACTACATATGTAATATTCATGAAAAGCTCTCTGAAGACTGAAGGAACTCTCATCATCCCGGGTTTTACTGAGAATATTGGAGAAATCAGAAGTGATGAAATTCTGACCTCAATTTGGTTTGGGATTGCGACTGCCTTCAGAAGTCCCCCTTCATTCTGATCAGTTATCCTCATCCAGGGCTCGGCTTAAGTCCATTTCCAGATATACTGTGTCTACTGCATAGAATAAAAAAGTAGCAAACACTATTAAAGTTGCAAATTATTCATTGTAGCATTCTTTAGTAGCTAGTTATCTGTTCTTCTCGCTCTTTGTACTGAAAATTTTCTTCTCTTTTCACCCACCAGTAAGCTTCATGAATATGAATTTGAGTAAAAGTGACTTGGTTATTCCAGTGTACACTGAAGAAGGAGAGAAAAATATACACATTCTTTTAGATATGTAAAGTCTTTCAGGCAAAACAAGTGTGTTTAAAGAAAAGGGATATTATGTAGGGGTATCTGTCAGATATTGGCCATGTTCTTTTCCAAAAGAAATTTGTTTTGATTTCAGGACTTTATGAAGGTCTGAAAACTGAGTATCAGTGAAGTATGTAATCATCTGGAAAATACTGGTGTAATGAAGAAAAGACATATTGTTCAAATAAAACTTAGGCCTAGAGTACATACAACATGTAAGAAAGATCACATTCAGGAAAACTAGATTCCAGTCTTGTCTCTGTTGGGTGATCACAGGCACGTATTTAATTTTCCCTAGTTCAGTTTCTCTCCCTGAAAAATGGTGATAACATAACTTCCCCCTCTAAAGAGAGTTCTGCTTACAAAAACATGTTAGAACATATCACTACTTCAAGGGAAAACCAAATCTGCGGGAAATGCGTCAGAGAGGTCAGCCTGACTCGATAACTAGAATATTTGGCAGACCCTCTGAAATGTGGCCATCATTCCTTACGTGAGGCTCCCCTGCTGTAGGGTTTCTACCTGCTGTCCTCCAGCCTGTCCTGGACATTGTCCCGGACACAGGCATTCTCTCGTGCAATATGGCTTGAATGGTGCCTACCTGGGTCTGGAGTGGGGTGCTTTGTATTAATTGTAATTCAAATAATGGATCACAATAAATAAATCTCCTGTGGATTTTCAATCTTACGGTTGTATATACAGTCAGAAGAGTGGGGGAGTTCAGGTGTTCACATGGCTAAAAATCAGGAAAGATGACATCTTATGGCATACCTAAAAAATGCCAACTGCATGAGGAACCTAGTTTCGGGGAAAAAGGTGTTGTTACAACATAAAGAAGAAAGAGATAAAGATACAAAATTTTGTCATAAGTCACATTTCATTAGATGTGTTTTTAACTATATATAAAAATATTTTAAGAGACGGAGGGAACAGCAAGCTCTCAATCTATTAAATACATCCATTTTTCACACAAATTATCCCCGTAAAATATTGTGCTGTGTCTTATCACCTCATATCGGTTCTAAATCATCTTCGCTTCTAAATTTGAAAATGACTGTGAAAACATCTATTCTCCTCATTTTCCCATAATATAGTTGTTTAATCCATTACCGCTGCTGATTGCTCTTTATGGCGCTGTTAAGGTGGCGGGGCAGAGCGGATGCTGTGCGGGGACAGAGGTGAGCACTGCCGAGGCCGTCTGGTGGAAGGGAAGCTCTGCTCCAGTGCTGCGCCCCGGACGGAAACTGGGAACCATCGGCCCATCACACACTGGTACTAAGCAGCTGGGATTATGAATCCCTCAGACACGATCAACAAGGAATAATAAATGAAAATAATACACACCAAGTGACATACCATCCTCCTGTGACTCCACAGGTGCTTCCACAAGCCTGCTGTACCCAACGTAGAGCGAGTTCCCCTATAGAATAAACAGGCTAAATCGGCAAACAGGAGCAGCGTTTAAAGATTCACACGTAACAGGCTTTCCCCGATTCTTCCGTGTAGGTGTAACTCCAGCTGCTTAGAGTCTAAAAAGCAGGTATGTGATTGTCCTCTGCATACGGAAAAAATTGTGGCATGAAGGATTAACAATTGGGACTTTAAGAAACGATCATATTTTGTGGAGCTGCAGGACTATGGCTTCCTACAGTAATAGACAACTGCTGATTTGTGTATCTTTGATTAAATCAGTATGAAATCCTAGAGAGGGACTGATTTGGCTGGAATCACACATACTCTCCTGCATGCTTCAGAAACAATATAACAAGGCTACCTACTGAAATTCAGCATCTCTTTTCCGTATTATTTATTTCATTTATATTACTGAAGCAGCATAATAAGGACAAATTAATCATGGAAGCTTCAGGGACTTATTTCACAGTGTATCAAGGAATTATATATTGAAGGTGATGAAATAATAGTATCTTTTATGTAACTTCCCACCTAAGACCTTCAAAAGAAACCACTAGAAAATAAGAAAGAGAAGAAAATTAGGGAGAAAAATAATTATAAAGGAATAGCCAAGACTACATTGCTCTAATGTTCTTTTCTTTGCATTCTTAAGAGATTCAAACTGTTTGAAAAAAACTTACAAAGATCAGTCAGAAAGGGGGAAGAAGGGGGACAGGGTTACAATTTTCATTAAACAGGAAAGCCTTATAAAGGATTAACCCTACTGTTCATTATGCATATTAAAATAAACATGTATAACATAATTTAACTCATTTTAACTTCCCATTCTCTTCCTATCCCTCTGAGAGAGGGGCCATATACTGAAGATAAATTGATTTGAAATACACAGATGCTGCAAATAAAATGTTGCATATCTGAACAAAATAAACATAAGGCCGATGCCAAGAGAAAATATTAATTTATCAGTAAATGTATAATTGTAACTGGCCACAGATTTGGCAAGGAGACATAGAAACATTCACACAAAGGAATTCCATGCCAGAAAATAAAGAAACTAAACTGAAGAAGATAAATTGCACCCCATCAAAAAGCTGGCTAGCTGTAGCATCATCTTGTACTCTCTGGCTAGCAGGAACTCAGGGCCAGCCCACAGATTTGTTCTATTTTTGACAAGGGCACATCCCTCAAAGAAATCAGAATGCAATAAGTAAATAAATTAATATACATATTAGAGTTACAGTCAGAAAACAAAGCGCTAGCAATTTGTTAAAAAGAGTAACTTTACTGCGGATTTGTAAAATGTACTCAGCAGGACAGACCTGCAGCTGCCTTGCACAGCCTTGACACATCTTTATAGTGCTTTGAATACCAAACAACTTCAAGGAAAAAAAAAGTTATTCATAATGGCAAAATTGCAGCTACACGGTCTCCTATCGCTGTCTGTACGCAGGAGGCACAGGGAAGGATGGTACTGCTGCCGACCTACTGACTTCTGCTGTGGTGTAAGATTTCAAGCCCATAGGGCCAGAGGGAGATGCTTTCAAAATCCAGACGTCACCCAGTAAGACCACAGCTGTTACCCTCACCTCAGAGATGGGGATCACGGCCCAAGAGGCAAGTATGTCACCAGCACTGGGTGTTGAGACCAGACTTTTGCAGGAAAAGCAAAATAGAACTACAGGGATCCCTAGCTTCTCTTAAGTATGGATGTCTTCCATTTGCTCTCCTTCTCTACTGCTGACAACAAGGTTAACCCTAAAACCACACAGGCATTTTCTGCTTCATTTGTGGTAATCTAATCTATTTTTACTCATAGGTAGGTACTCAGCTCTTTCTGTAGGGGACTAAGCTGGGTTTTGTGCCATGCACATCCATACTCATCACTCAAAAGTGCAGAAGGTTAACAGAATAATTAAAAAAAAAAGATCAAAAGAGGAGAATAATCACAAACACCCACAGTAAACTACTGAGCCCCAGCTATATGGGACCATTACATGGGTTTCTGAGGAAAATAAAGTGTCATGTGGAGCCCTGCACAACCTTCTGAGCTCCCATGTAACATCAGACTCAGGAACACTGTGAAATTGTGGGATGTTCCTTACATTAATTTTATTTCCTCTAACAGCAGTCTAGGAAGTTAAGGCTGACCTTCCCACCATGCATCGTAACTACCAGAAGGAAACCTCCAGATTTAGTTTTATGGGTCAGTCCACTGAAAGGCCAGTAATGAATGTTCTCCTTTTTAAGTGTGATGAGCAACACACAGTACTAGAATATGAGTTAATTTAGATAAAGATGCTGTGTTAACTCTGGCTAGCAATGCAGAGTTAACTTCTGCTACTGTTGTATTAGCAAAGCTATGCAGCTGAGTAGAAAAGGACTTACCTTCTCTACTCACTCTGTCTCCATGCAAAACTCTACTTTATATTTTGATTAGTAAGAAACTACAGTATTTGAGTCAGATAAGGATACTAATACTGATCCCCATGCTACTATTTTATCTTATATAGTGTTTATGTGTTTGCAAAATCTCAGGCACTGATTACATTCATAGTTTACATTTTCACCAGAAATATCAATCACAATGCAGGTCAGAAAAGGTAAAACTGTGTGTATGGTGCACGATACTATTTTTGTCTGGACACCTCTGCATGCATTATTTCTGGTTTGTGACTATGCTGGCCAGAGCAGAAAAGAGAGAAAGCCACTATCAAGCACCAAGAGTCTACTGGCTCCTATCAGGATGCATATGCTTCTGTGCACTGTAATACATGCTGAACACAGCTGAGCAGGACAGGAGACCTAGGTACCATGAAGAGATATCAGATGGCCCATTATCATTACTCTACCAGTAGAGAACGCCCAGATGATTTGTCTACAGGTGAAATTAAAATGAACTTATATAAATGTTTAACACATTTTGCAGCTCCCTCAGAAACAAGAAAAAGTAAATTTACAGTAAGTATAACATGCTACATGGCAAATATTTGAGCTAAGCCAGGTTAGTGATTGAATTTGTTGGAAAAAGATTTCATTAAAGAAAAAAAATCCATAACTGAAGTTGTTAATCCTGCAGTGAAACTACTGCAGCTTGCATATTTCATTGTAGAACTGAGGACAAAGTTATAATATACTTTCATGTTGTACTAACTCTAAATTTAGGGAACCATACAAGTTTTCATTTTTTCTTCACCACCAAACTTTCAACTGTAATAATCCATTAGAAGTAGCACAGCCTTCTGCAGTGCCTGATAAGAAAAAAAAAAAATGTATTGTGGCTATTATTAGTCAAAGAAAAGACCACTATTGTCTTCTGTATGTTAGCCTATGCTAACTTTAAATAAAGTTCTTAATAGCTTTGTGAGTTAAGAGTAGGCTTAGGTCTGCTGGCTTCGTAGTGGTTACCTTGGTTCAGTTCTTTCATTTTTTTTTTCCTCCTTAGTTTACCACTGCACATTTGAGAAGGTTATTTTACACCAATGCCCTCCTGATAAATGAACCCAGTACAAGCAACTCTTTCTCAGATAAACCCCTTTCAGTACAAGCATGATAAAGAAAATGGAGTAAAGGTAGCAAAAGTATTTGTCATTTACTTAACTGGAAGTAATATCTAGCAACTTTGATGACCTCACCTTCTTTTAAGTCCCCTTTATTATCTGTACCAGTGTTTTAGTTTTTTGCTTTGGGTAAAGTTATATTCTGGGAAATAATCATGTAAAATATATTTACACTGAAGTTTGTGCAAGTATTAGTATATTTGTTTCAAATTCTTCTAGTATGTCCAGAGCCTCCTCTCCAGAGTCTGCAAGCATCAGGCAGGTCTTGAGACATGTGGTGAAAGAGGTGGATCAAACTATTGACTGAAACACGTCTCTCCGTAAACACAAGACGAGGCAGTTTGCCACAGTGAAGACATTGCAACAAACTACTTAACATACAAACTATAAATACAGGATTTACACTTTGGGAGAAGCAAGCTCCAGTGCCCTTCTTGCAACAATTCTGGCCAGATACTAGCTTTCAGTTCTAGCCCTGAGAAGCAGAGGCTGCTTGAGAGTTGTTTTGAACAAGGGCATCTTTGATCCTCTGCTAGGCTGGCCTCCCTAGGGGTATGAAATACCCTCAGAAGCTCTGGGCCAGATTTTTCCTGGCATTGCAGGCAGTGTCCTTCTTTGTAGCACCTCTTTCCCTTCTGGGACCCGCAGGCTGGCTTCTACTGCCACCAACCTGTCAGTGTCTGAATCTGGCTTGCAATTTTCTACATTTATAATACATGAAAAAGTAAAAGGACTAAGTTCTGCCCCTGAAGTACTTTCTATCAATAGACTTCTCACCTACAGGTGCCCTCATAGATAGCACAGAGCCTTCCCTTCCAAGTATCTCTGGTGTCCCCTGTCCTTCCCACGTGATTCACCAGTATCCCAGCTTACTCAGGTTTAACATTTTCACCCAGTCATCGCCAACCTTCTCTTCATATAAAATGCTTCCAGTCTTCATTCATGAGTGCGCCAAATCTTGCACTAATCTTTCATTCATTTAAAATTCCCTTGCAGGGCACAAAGCATGTTTATCGGCTTCAGGAGTAGTTTTTAGGCAGCTTCTGCTCTAAGCCCTTCTGCTAGTTTTATTGTTTGATATTGCATGCTTACCAGATTGTATGGTGACCCTTTAAAATGTCCGAAGTTAATCAGGGTCACCATTAAATGACAGAATTCCAGAAAGGCTCAATATTGGAGAAATACTGCTTGTATTCAACATACATTATTTATTCCCAAAATTAAAAGCCAAGCATATGAGATAAAAAGGGAACTGGGAGAGGAAAGGGTAATGTATTTGGACGGGAATAGGAAAGGGGTTTTATTGATTTCCAGTTAGCTGGAATCTGCTGGTGCTTACAGTCTGTCTACCGAAATGTTTCTAACATAGATGCCATTATTCATTTCATAGTAGTCTGATTTCAGTTTTCATACTGTCTAGTCCCCCTGGTGACTGCTACTTGATATTAATTCAGAGTAAAATTGCATGTCACTCTACTGTCTGTTCTTAGCTGCTGTATGCCAGTCTGAATACGGTTGCATTCCTGTAGTGGGTGAATAAATCCTATTTATCTATATATCCATGGATTTGCGACACCTAATTACTGCTTGAAAAGTTCTCTGATATCATTGATTGAAAAAAAAAACCTTCAGCCATCCCAAGAATCATAATACAGTGCTCCTAATAATATCTTCAATTTAAAAGTCCTAAATTTTCTCTGAATAAAGCTGCAAAAGAAAAAGAAGTTATCATTATGCTTGCTTTTTTTTTAACATCTAGATCAGTCAATTCAACCATCATAGTAAAATACATCACGCCAACTCCAAACACATCCTGACACTCCAGAACCATTATCTTCCACACAGAGCATTCAGTCATCCTTAGAGCACAAATTCAGTTCCTCATACAGTCTGTTACCAAGATCAAAATAGGGCTTTGAGAGAAAACATGTATTCTGTATGAAGTCTACATATGGACTGCAGAAGCACTTAGGAATCACTGTAGTTTGCCTCTTGACAAACTGGAGACAGGCATTTGTATTACTTTTTTTATTTTGCATACTGAAACATCTCTGCAGCTGGGACTCCAAAAAGAAAATCCTAAATTACCTCAAGTGAAGTACAAAGAAATCCAAGATTTCGGGTCTAAAGCTTTACCAGTATTCTAATGCTAGATCTCATAGGCCACTGAAATGTTTATACTAGATTATCCTGGATAATCTGTATACTACTTACTCAATATTTCTACTGGGCTAGTGGAGAAAGAGTGGAAGGAAAGAGTGAAAGAAAAATATCGTACTTTTGGGGGACTATCTGAATGAGGTGCATTATCATCCAAAGAAAATAATGCTGTGTATCCCCAGAACTCCCTGCATGGAAAGAAGCTAAGATACCGAGGTGTAATTCTGGCAGTATTGGCATTGTAACAGCTACAGCCACCACCATGTTGTGGGAATCTTGAGCTGCTTTATAAAATATTTTTCCAGTCTTTTTTTTTTCTAATCCATCAAGTCCTCAGCTGCTATTTCTGAGAAGCATACACAATTTCACTTTATGCCTTTCCAGATTCACCAACAGGAGATTTATTTAATGCCCCTCCAGAATCATGAACAGTCATCAACTTTTCTTTATTAAAAAATCAGTTTTTTCCCATAACTTGCAGTCCTGTGGTTTACTCTAGATGATTATGATCTGTATTTTAATGTCCCACATCAGCAGAAAGAGAACGCAGGCATTTATTAGCGCATCTGTCATTTGTTCCTATTTAATAGCATAGTCCATGTCTTACTAAAGAAATTGGCTACCTATCTTCAAAAATTTAGAGCCAGGATTCTTACTATAAAGATACTTTCCCCCCAAAGTATTTTAAAAAAATAAAATCAGATTCTTTGTCCTAAATGAAAGTTTACTTCAATCAATAGCAAATAAAAAGAGGATATTTCTTTTTCAAAATCAATGACCATGTCTAGTTCTTCTAAATATACAGAGCCATATCTATAAAAAATCATAATCTCACAAATTCAGTTACAAAAAAGTGAATTCGTTTTCTGGTCTGCCACCCCACTTTCTGCTGCACTTCTTTATCAGAAGCATTAAAAGTAATCTTTTTTCTTGAATACACCCCACGGTGTCAGTGACTTGACTGCCACCCCCAGTGATTTCCCACACTGTCCAATTGTTCTAGCTGTTAAAGACTTTTTCTTAATGTCTAACTTAAGCTTTTCCTTTCTTATCTTCAGACCATCTCTTCTCGTCATGCTGTCTTCTGAGACAGTGTAATTCCCTTCATTCATTTTTATCGTTACCTTGATGGTGTTTATAGACTGTGATCATGTTCCTCTTGAGCCTTCTCTTTCCTAGACTATAAAATGTTGTTATTTCCCCTATGCTTATCCTTGGACTGGATTATTCTTGTTGAATCTCATTGTATTTTTTGACTCCCTCCCCACATCCTCCCACTCTTCACTATCATCAGAGGTGCCTGCAGTTTGTCAAGCGACATGCCCAGTGGCAGGTCAAGCTCCTTCACATCATTCTGGTGCATCATAACGATGCATGAGCTTTTTGTTTTGTTAAAAAAAAAAAAAAAGAATCTACAGGAGTTTATCATGTTCAGTTGTATTCTCACTTGCTGTCCTCACGGTGGGCAGGGCAGGACCTGGCAGCCAGGGTCCATTTGGCGGTAGGACAGGCTCTTCCTCTGGGGTCCTGCCCTGCTTGCCCCCAGCCAAAAGCAGGGCAAACCAGGAGGGCAGCAAGCAGCAGCCCCAGCCCCGTGCATCAGGCACCTCGCTGGGGACAGGGGTGGGCCCTGACAAGCTGCATGATTCCTACTTTCTTGCCCGAGAGTTTACTTGTTTATAATTTTCAGCAGTGCATTTCATACAACTTTTAGTCTTCTGGTATGGAGAGGTCATTCTGCGATTAGCTTTTGTGTCTCAGTGCCTTTCCTACCCCATTGGTACTGGTTTTCAGAGAATCCTTCCATTTTGCTGGAAACAAGCCAGGGGACTGGGGGTGGGGGGCACAAGCCTCAGCAATGTACTGACTTGTGCTGAGCTGGAAACCTCAGTGTCTCAAAACAAAAGAAGTACTTCCGAAAACATTAATATAAATGTCGTAAACAGGAATGATATATCAGATTAAAATAAATCATTGGACAGATACATTAAAAAAAGTCACTTTTTACAAAAGCTCCACTTCTATCAAATTATCTTCTTCCAAGGAAAAACAGCTTCACCGAGAAAAATTTGTTCTGCTTAAGAGTAGCGAACTGGTAGAAAAAAGATGCAGCAAGTGTCAGATAGCTACAAAATAAACCCTGAACAATTATGGTTGGCTAGGTATCACTGATGTCATTGTTAGGACTACAGCACACTATGGTCATCTAAACTAATTTGAAGAAAAAAATATCCATACTAAGAAGCAAGCCAGCAATGGGAAATTAATAATGAAGGTAAGCAAGAAGTGGGCATGTTTCTGAGCATTCTGTTATCTTTTGTTATGGTTTAACCCCAGACAGCAACTAAGCACCATGCAGCCACTCACTCACTCCCCCCCACCCAGTGGGATGGGGGAGAGAATCAAAAAATAAGAGGAAAACTCATGGGTTGAGATAAGAACAGTTTAACAGAAAAGAGAAGAAGAAACTAATAATGATAATGATAACGATAACACTAATAAAATGATGACAGTAATGATAAAAGGATTGGAATATACAAATGATGCGCAGTGCAATTGCTCACCACCCACCGATTGACACCCAGTTAGTCCCTGAGCGGCGGTTCCCCCCGCCCCCACTCCCCCCAGTTTATGTACTGGGCATGACGTCCCATGGTATGGAATACCCTGTTGGCCAGCTTGGGTCAGGTGCCCTGGCTGTGTCCTGTGCCAACTTCTTGTGCCCTGGCTGGGCATGAGAAGCTGAAAAATCCTTGACTTTAGTCTAAACACTACTGAGCAACAACTGAAAACATCAGTGTTATCAACATTCTTCTCATACTAAACTCAAAGCATAGCACTGTACCAGCTACTAGGAAGACAATTAACTCTATCCCAGCTGAAACCAGGACATCTTTATACCACAATAAATGCTATCTGTGAACAGGATCATGATTTAAGTTACACTTTATTCTACAAAAGTGCAACTCCTTTTACTTCAGTAATGCTGTTCCCCTTCCTAAGCCTGTTAAGTTCTTCACTTTGCTATTTCTCTGACATCAAATCCATGCTACAGTATTTTGCTCCAGCTGGTATTCATCATACAATATGCTATTCTACAACTGATAGAATTCCTTTAATGAACTCACTTTACCAGATAAACCAGGATATTGAGGACAAGGGATTGCTTTCCTTTGGCAAAATCACATTAGTAAACCCATCTAGCTCATTAGCTACCAAGAGCCATTTTCCAAATATGGTCTCTTTTCCAAAAGAGATCTAGATAAGTGGCCATGTGCTAGGCCTTAATGCAGTGATGGGGAGCCCAGTGCCCACATCAGTATAGCCATACAGTGCCAGTGGCACGTTCACAGAACCTTCCCTGCCTCCTCACCACCTTTCCTTATTTTTTTCTTTTTCTTTTTGTATAATCAGTCGGTAAGGGGTTAATACAGCTAACACAGAAATCCTGTGGATTTGTGTAAACAGAATAAAATATTAAGCTGATCATCTTTCTGTATATTTCTCTGTGTGTGCCCTATCAAGGGTGGATTTGCTGGGGGAAGGAGAAATATGGAGGTCGGATTATACAGTGCAAGCACATAGCCCTGTGCAGAAGAGGATGACATTTGACAGTGTGCATACGTAAATGTTTGTTCACTTCTGCTTTTTCTTAAATTTAACTTATTGGAATTGAATTACACTGACCTTTCTCTAAGTCCTTTCTGACTCTCCTCAGTATGTAATATATGTGTATAGGGAGAGAGACATATATATATTTCAATACTAATAACTAGAAGAAAAGAACAGAATCATAGTTACTTACACAATTCCATTCCACGCCTGTCATTTCAGTAATACAAACAGTACATGCCTTTTTTTTTCCTTTTTTTTTTCCCCACTGGAATATGAAACAAGGCAGAGGAAACACATTTCCACACTGCCATCCACTGATTAACTCGTTAGGACAGTTATTAGCCAGACTCCATTTGCAACCCATGTGGCGTGCTGCTGGGAGCGCTGACAGCCAGAAGAAGAATGACGGTAAGGGATCAAATGCTGCTCTGCTATGCAGGAGGAACCCTCAAAATAACTCCACTGACTGTGAAATCAAAGAGCAAGCGCGCTGCCACAAAATTCCAACATGCAGCAGGACACAATGCAATCATTGAGCAGAGCATTTCTCTTCAGCAGATATATACTTAACATTTCTCTGAAAATGTTTAAGAAAACGCTCTCATCTTCAGCCAAGTTAGGCCAGCTCCAGTGCCTACTGAAGTCCATGACAAGAATCCTACAAGAAGCCAGCCTGAACTCTCCCTGTTATCTGTTATGTTCTTATGTTGAAGGCTTTCAAACGTTTCTCTCATTATTTCACTGACTTCAGTCTGGTTTTACATTCCCAGTCTTACTATGGAAGCGGAAGTAGGAACAAAATTATTGTATAGTTGTTGCATAAAAGAAAGTGTGTCAAAAGAAGAAGAAAGCTGCAGGCCAGAGTCTGGATCAGTTCCAGCAACACTGCTCTTAGCTCTGATCTCTCTTGAAGTTCTTTCCTCTGTTCATTCATTTTCGGCACCATTTCAAACATAAAGAAATAAATACGAAAGTTCTCTCTTTAGTAAAAATCTCATTTACAGGGTAGCCATGTATATGTTTGTGTCTCTACATTTTCCCTCCTCTAATCTTTAATTTTCAGCCTAAGACTATCTGTTTAAATACATTGGTTTCAAACAGCAGCAAAACCAGCCCACTACATTGTCTTGCATTTCTAGTAGTTTTCTCTTTTTCATTTATAGCCTGTTTTCTTTCTGTTCCAAAATTTATCTACAGTACTGCTTGCAACTCATTATTATGTGCAAACATCAACATCCCTGTGGGGCAGTGTTATAATGAGGATCAAGAAATTCCACTTAAAAGATCAGGAAGGGGAGGGAAGGGGTGCTATTAGCACCACATTTTACTTTTAAAGCTCCTCCTCTGCCAGTCAAAGGACATCAACCAATGTTACTTTTTGTTCCAAAAATATATAAAAATTAACTGTAAGTAAAGCATATTTTTTACAAAGGAATACCCACCGGATTTAATTATGAGGAAAGACTGTGACACTTATGGAATAAATATGACACTATATTCAAACCTTTAATGTGTCTTTCATCCACTAGAGATTGCTGAGCTGACCCCACTGCAGCTGAGGAGTCATACATTTCATTTTTAATGTCATAATCACAGCAATTAGTACCTAGTGTCTGGATTTTGACACATCAGGCAGAGGCAGAAGAGTCTGTAAAATACAGTCTACTGAGGAAAAAAAACCCAAACAAAACCCAAAAAACCACACACACAAAAAAAACCAAACCAAAGGAAAACCCAGACAGAATTAGAGCAATCCTGCAGAGCTGATTCTACGCATGCAGATGGATTGGTGCCTCCAAGTGGCTCAGCTTCACCACCCGTAGCGCAATCAGTAAACCCGCGGTGCCAAATCTAGGCTTAGCAAATTTTTTAAGAAAGAGTTGTCTAAATGCTGAGTTATTTAATTTTCATCATAAAATCAAAATACAGATTTGGAGGACAACCTAAAAATTACTTGCAGTGTTTCTCTGTGGGAGAACAAGAATTAGAGCAAGGAGCCAGGCAGGGGCCACTGAGCGCTCTTCCTTTGGATTTGAGGTGCTAACAGGGGGTAAAGGCCTTGTTGCTGTCTCTTTGTTTTATCCTTTCCTCCACCTGATGAGGTCAATTTATTTTCAGTTAGAGGAAAAGGCAACTGCATGACTGAACATAACATTTGTAATAAGTTAAAAAAAAATATATCCCTTATTATCTGAATGAGCTAACAACTCTTAACGTTTTATGGTATATCATGAGTGTGATCAGCCATTCCTCCTCCATGTTGTTATTTTGAATAAAAGAACCCATATAGGAGCACGTGTGTATTATAAATGCATTTTAAAGTGTTTCAGTTTAAGGGAAATTGCAACAGATGTGGATATAAAAGATCATATTCTCTTTGTATTCCATCTATTTTCTCAGTATCAGACAGATATATGACTATATAGCCATCTCTTACTTAATTTTTCTGTAGGTTACCTGCTTTATGTGGCGAGATGGTGGAAGGCTACAATGCTAATGCAACTTCTGACTGTTTAACAATCTCTTAAGGCCTATTATCAGCTAGCACAGATCATTTCAAGCCCAAGGTTAAACTACGCTATGCAAAGTCTGGTACAGAGCAGGCTCAGGAATCGGGGAGAGAAAACGGGATCCTTCAGTTTTCTTTCTTTTTCTCCTTCTGGATACAATGGAGAGAAAGTATCAAGAGACCTGAAACAAAGGGGGGTGTCATTAGCCAAGATTTCTTCTCAGTTCTCATCTGTTTCAAAGCAGTGCCACTCTTTCAGCTTCTGCTTCTCAGTAGGAAAGGACTGAGTATAATTTGACATCATTTAGGGTATATTTTGATGGGTTTTTTTTCTTCTGTGGTCAAAAGTGGGGATAATGGAATGGTCTCCATGGCTAAACTTTACCTGCTTTGAAGTCTATGGGACTGGATTTCATCACCTGACTGTCGTAATGGGAGAATGCCACTCAGCATGTGCTAGTGCAGAAGTTCTGCATCTCTTCTCCACCATTAAGCGCTTTTGGTTTACTATAGTTGCAGATCATATTTTCTGTTTAACACAGGACAGAATTTCATTTTCAGTGGTAAATAAATACATATTCATGAAATAATTTAATTAAGGGGTTGTGGTGAACAAATATCTCAGGACAATATATATTCAAAGTAATTTTGGAAGGTCAGTTAATTAAGTTAAAATTTCATCCTCTCCTTTAGTTTAACCAAATGTGAGATTCGTTCATTTAGTGGTAGGATTTATTTCACTTAACTATGTGCCTAGCTTGGGCTTGTCATTGTTCTCCAACCTGTGGAGAGAAACGAGCACACCCAGAGAGAAATTAATCCCATTCTGTATTGGAAATCTATTTCTGGATATAATGATCCACACTCTGAAAATATCTCCACTGACTTAAGAGCCATCTAGACAACCACCTCAGGCTAAACATGTAACTTTCATATAACTAAATTTAGGTGAGACATACCCTATCAAAGTGTCAATGTAGTAATCTTCATACCATTTTCCAGGCTAAAAGAAAATGGTTATCCACAAATTTCACATGCACAAATCTCTGTTATCAACAAATAACATGGTTTTAATTAAAGTTTTCACTAGTTGTCAAGGACATATCAAGCCACCTACTTTCATGCTAGCATCCATTTTGGAAGTGTGCAGTCTTCCATCAACTATAGTCATTGCTTTGTGGCTATAGCAAATTTATAAAAAATTACTGCTCTGGATTCTTAAAATATCACCTCTACAGTGAGGAATTCTACTAAACAACACCTGGATTCTTGAAGGAGGGCAGGTGACATATTTTGTTGTTAAAGGTGGACCTTAATTACCTTCTTGTACCTCCTTTTGTACAGTCATTATGGACAAAGGCTAAAATACTTGCTTCCAGAAATGTAAGCCAGGCAAAATTAAACTCTTAATTTCCCCTTTGGTTCACTTCAGCATTTGTAGTACAAAGTACAAAGTACAAAGTAATTTTCTATTAAAGAAAATTAATTTATCCTGCCACTAAATCCTCCAAGTAACATACAGTAATTTCTAGCTGTTAAGAAAATCCAGAGATATCTTTTTCAAGTGTCATGCATTTCTGTATGCAAGCAGTGTGTAACGGTAGTTCAAGGTACTTTGTTCTTACTGCCAAACACAGAACAAGCTTCTTATATTTTTTCTAACCTAGTTTTATACATAATATCCTCTTAAACGGGACTAACACTATCTGAGACGTATTTACATTTATACCAGAAGATTAAAGTTGCAATTTGTAAGCCAAAAGATTTTTTGAAATTATCTCAGTGTTTTCCAAAACCATCCCAGAGATCACAATGCTATTTTTATGCCAGTCCCTCTGTCAAATCATTTGCACTGTCACTATGAGATTTGCTGCCAAAAAGGAAGGCAACAGATAAAGTACTTTTTTGTATGTGACAGCCACGTCGCAAACCTGTTTCTTAGCTAAGAAATGTGAAATGTTTGTCATGTTATTGGCATGAATGCACCAGTCAACACAGTTCTGCAAAGATGATGACACATGCTATGAATAATTTCTTTTTCTCTTATGTTTTCTTGTTACCCACTAGGTAATGTATGTTAGGTATTGCTTTGTGTGCCTGATCTACATAGTATTTAGAGTCATTACAGCAGACAGTTAAGATCAAGTTGTATTGATTCATGATTGCACATCTGAAAATCCCCAGTTTGGATTTTAGTGCGTCAGAGAGTCATGGCTATGGCAACAATGAGGATGGAGAGGACCAAGAACTGAGGCTTTGAAATGCTTGGGATGAGATTTTGCAAAGAAATGGTGTTCTTTAATGTTTTAGAACTGCAAAAAACACTGGTTAGAGTGTTGTTGTCCCCTCCTGTGCCTACTTGCACGCTATGTATAAAAGGCTTACTGCTGTGAGAGACTACACCAAGGGCTGAAAACCTTTTCTTACTCTTTTAACCTGATGGACCTACTAAAATACTTACTATGTTAATTCCAGAAGACTGAAGACTCTCACAAGAATGCTCATGCATATTTCAAGCCGCGCGCTGTCAAGAGGTGCCTCCTATCTTCTGAAATTTTATCTGCCCTGAGCTACAAAAGTGCAATTTCCATTTAGTTTGGGGCGTGTCAAAGGGGTATAGTACTATATAGGGCAGAACTGGCATGCGCTGTGTTTCATACATTCTTCCCTTTCATAGAAAAAATCACACACAGTAAATGTTTTTCTGTTGACTTGGGATAGCGGGAGCAAACTAGATGCTACAAAGACAGACAACAGTGTGCATGCACACTATCGAAGCTGAAAGAAGCTTCTTCGATCTGTTCTTTCCTTTTTATTTCCTGCTCGTTATGCAAAGAACAGACATACCACACTGATGAGCACAGTGTGAATGCTTATATTAATAGGTTTTCCTCAAAGTATACTTTCAAAACCATTAATTTGCTCAAATTATGTGTGCATAAGGCAAATCACTTTAACAAACTAAAACCCTGCAGAGTTTGACTCAAAATCCTATCATAGGTCATATTCACAACAGTTTCAAACAGGATACAACTGACATGAACAAAGTGATATCAACTCCAGCTTACACCTGCTGAGGAATGAGAGGTCTTAATGCTGTTTCGATGGATATGGCATACCTATGTATTAACAAATATGAAGAGAAAGACACCCTGGTGGCAGTCCTTCTCTACAGTGGTCAGAGGAGGCTGGACACACTTTGCAAGTCTTTTTAATGGCTAAAGCATCCTGCAATTAGAACAATGCCACCATTTTTAACTGTTTTAGCAGAGGAGTCTCTACTTATTATGATGTTGTGGCACTAGTATTTTCTACAAAGTTGCATTGTTTGTTTGTACCCATGTGATGCAGGCGCCAGTGAGTTTAATACAGATTACAATCTAAAGGACAGAAGCTTGCTTTTTCACAGTGTTTACAGGCTGCGTAAGTTTTAGTCCTTAGACATGATGAGCATCTGAATATGAAAGGGTTTTGTCACTGTATCAGATCATGTACATTTATAATGTGATATGTGCTCCAGCCTTTTGCAGCAAACAGAGAAACTGATCATTGTAAGAGAACCTAAATAAAAGGTAAAGCTATGACCTCTGGGGAACACCGAGACATTTTCACTATGTACCTTAATGTTAAAACAGAGAAATGTATTAAAAAATAGCTTTTCTATTTGGTTTTAAGAAATTCCTGTAAGCTTTAGCTACCTTTCAGATATTTTTTTATTTAAAGAATAGCACACTACTTAGAAGCAACAAATGCAGATGTGTATGTAAAATATTATTAACATTTTAAAATTATTTTATTATTGTTCACAGTAATTTGGACATTCCTTAAAGATATTAAAGTGCTTAACTGAAATGACTGCCAGTAAGGTCAAGAACCTGGGCTTTGTTCCTTGGGGACAAAAAAAGTTCTCCTCTGTTTCCTGGTGATTTGTTTGGTCACAGCTGACAGTATTGGTGACTTTTTCTAGCTTGAAGCTTAGGAATTTTGCAGGAGGGGACTATGTCTTGAAAGCTGAGAAAGTGTATGAAACCTCTTGCATTTCACCACAGTGGATGGTCAGCTTGTCAATCCTAAATGACAGTTATACTAATCTATGGAAAATGTAAAGAAAAATAAGGTCAAAAAATCACTCAATAAGGTACAAGAACCAGAAGGATTTAGTGTTGGAGATCTGTAGATGGAAAGAAATCTGGATAGGAGAAGATCAGGAAGAACACTGACTCTTGGCAGAAGCATACCTACGTGAGTGAAACTTCATATTGAGAAATCATTTTTTAGCCTGTCACTGTAATATTTCTAAAATTACTTGTTTCTTGCCATGACCGAGGAGATGCATTGTAGATGAAGGGACTGAAGGACAAGGTAACTACAAGAGGTGTCCTGACTGTCCTTTGCACTGCAGTGAAGGACTGCCAGTGTCCCACGGGAAGGGTGTATGGAGGATTACACAGATCTGCGGAAGAGGCTTACAGAAGTGCAGGCCAAGGAGTTTTTTTCTAGAGAAATAAGGACAGGATAATGCAAATGAAAAGGTGGTTCAATCATGTGAAAAGCTGGGGATGTCTTAGCACTGGGAGAATTTATTTAAGGATTAATTCCCTCAACTGATGAAATCTATTTAAGTAGCTGGGAAAATACACAGATAAGACAAACTTTCAATTGCTAAATTACTGAAGAAAGTTGTAAAAAATCATGTAGAGTCCGTGTCTGATTTCAGTACAAAGGAAAAGGAAAATCAGACAATCAAAGACACAGGAAAGAGAAGGACTGCAAGAGGAGGAAAATGGTAAGATTTATAGGAAAAGGTGCTAGGAACACAATCATTGATGGAATGAAACCTAATCTACCTGGAAAATTTGGTGAGGGCAGTAAAAAGCTCAGAAAACTTGTGCACTGTTGCAAGGAACAAAACAGAAGAATATGAATTACTGCCATAGGACGTAAAAAACTTATATTTTACAAGCAGCAGACAGGCAAGAATAATAAAACATAGTTTCTGAAAGGTATCTATTATTAAAGATAGCTAGAAATAAAAGTGCTGAGGAAACACTAAGTAAATAATGTTACAGAGAGAAGTGATAGAGCAGATAAAACTGAGTCAAGCACTGGAAAATAGTATGGAGGAATTTGTTTCGAGGTCCGAACAAACTTTAAATACTGGTGCTGTCTCAAATCCTATGACTACTTATTCATTTACGTTATCCAGAATATTGAAAGAGTCCTGAGAACTCAGGTTGGAACCCAGATTTCTTATACTGCATTTGAACATTCAATTCTTTCTCATTCGCTTTTTTTGTGCATTTGCTGTGCTCTGAGGCTCTCTGTCTACAGCTTAATCTGGGGACTCTGGCCATGAGCTAGGTGCTGTTTTCCCCAGACTGGACTTCTTCTCTACATAAGTAGGAGTCTAAGTTCACAGACCTGAGGAACATTGAAGTTCAAAATGTTGACACCAAATTAAGCGACGAGTTCTGGGGAATAAGCTTTCTTAATAACTGTGTTGTATGGTCCAGCAACTTGTCCACATTCCACCAAAAACCCATCCTAGGTGCCAAAGAAAACCCTCTGAAAGTTACCCGGCCTCAGCAAGATTTTAAAAACAGTTTGTTGAGACCTTCAGTTTCACAAATCTCTTTTGATCACAGCAGAGACATTTCTTATGGGTTTAGGTCATCTTCTCTTACTGGTAAGTATGAAGAAAGCCAGAATTCATTTTTACTTTCATGTACTGTTGCCCTAAGCCAATCTGCATGGCTTGTTGGAGGGGAAGTTTGAGGCAGAAGGAAGACAAAACAAATCAAATGAGTAGTGGCACATTTTACTAGACGGATTAAGGAAATGGGTCCTGCTCCCCAAATACCCTACTTTCTACCCCTGGCCAATTGCTAATGGAACACTTTGATTATTTATTTTTCAAACCACAGATAAGGAAGGTATACATTTATGGATGTGGTGCTCCTTTCTAAATTCATTTACAAGTGTGTCTATACAAATTTGCAGATATGTAAACAACTGCATGTTTACCTGAGGTGAAGCTAATAAATGTCTAATGTATTCTAAAGCAAAATAACCTTTTCAAGTCAGTGCCACAGCTGAGCCTAATGCTTGCTGACAGACTCTATTTTGGCAATTATTTTTAAAGGTCTGTTTCTCTTCATTTTATCAGTGCATGATAAAGTCAAGCCCTAAGGCATCCAATTTCTGAGTTAAATGATGAAATACAGTAGTTACTGAAGAGGACTGAATTAAAAAGATAGAAATTATATTATGTTTGGAAAAAAAACCCCTCCACGCAGAGTGATTTTTTAGAAACTTGGGCTCTTACAAAGAGTAAGAGTATATAGTAAGTATAAGGTGACAGTATTTTATTGACAGCCCATGCTTTATAGTTCAGTTTATGTGCCTTTCAGTTGTACTAGATGGTAAGGTACATGTTGTTATGAATGCAAGAGAGAATATTAACCCCTCTGACTTTGTAGTGTTTAGTCGGTTGTTAACAGACGTGGTAGGAAAGGTATTGACAAAATGACTGAGAAAGGCAGCAAGCTGGCAAAACAGCAACAGCTGTGCTGAGGGTGAGAGGATGCAAGCTAGCAATTAAAAGCCTCTTCATTTTGGAATTGCAATGATAGAGACAGAAACGTGAACAGAAAAGCTGTCTATCATATCAAAACATACCTTTTTGTCCAATAAAGAAGCATGACATAACTAATCTAAGCTCAAAGACATGTTTCACTAATTATCCAGACATTTCTAACACCAGGGGAAAAAGATTTAAAGCAGAACACTGTTTCATCTTCTGAGGACTCCTTATTTACATTTTATGGAGAAGTCTTAGGACTGAATGATGTTGTGCAAGATATGGCTGTAAAGAGAATTTGACCTATGTCTTTTTGGATACATGAAATATATTACAGTGTCAATAGGAAACTAGTAAACAGTATACATAAAAATTGTTTTAATTGTAGATGTGAGAAAGAGGCCTGGGACAACAGCAGTAACACTAGCTTACATAAGCTATTCAAAATAAACAGCATCTAGTAACAGCATTGCAGCATGACTACTAAATGGCCTGCGAGTCAAATAAATACTGCCTTTAGGGAAAAGAAGCTTATTGATTACCTTGACCTTTATGGACAAGTATTACTGTTAAGTTACAGGTGTACTGGAAATAATCAGAAGCATAGGAGATGGGATACATCTGACCATGTGTAAACTCCTTCACTGTCTATATGTAAGCTAGAAATTTAGACTCATTTTATAAGCAGTGGTGAAAAAATGGGAATTCTAGATTGTGGTATGGCTCATGTTAGAGAAGGTATCTTAAAATAAATCAGATTAATAATTCTTGTGTTTTCCTTTGATGGTAATGGGGTACCTGCTGTGGAATATCTACATTATAAATGTACCTAAAGAGAATGTGATGAATTCTAGCTCCAAATACAACAGAAATGAGTGGTATGTGCACACATATGTGTGTGAGAATGCAAGAAATAATAGAAAACATACCTATTTTAGGAAGCACACACTTTCACCACATGAACACTGGTTCATGCCGAGTGATTTTCTGCAATTCCATTAGTATGAACATGTTTTTTAAAAGCTTCTGGTACTTCACTGTCAATTTCTAGCACATCTTTTTCAAGTAAACAGAAGTATAACTTCCAAAATATAGGAATTAAGCCTTCCATCAGCCATAGTGTGATGTTCTGCTTTGAGCACTGCACTTGAAAAAAAGATGCAGACCAGACAAAGACATGAGAGGAGAATAATGAGAACGTCTAGAAACATGCCACGTGAAAAAAGTCTGAAGGACATAGGATTACTTAGATTAAAAATAACTAAGAAAAAAAAAGGAACAGACATACTTACAGTCTTTAAAAACATCAAACACTGTTGAGAAGAGAAAGGAAGTGATTTATTTTCCATTTCTACAATGGATAGGAATAATGGGCTCCAGTTGCAGCAAGACACGTTTAGGGTAGACAGTAAGGAAACACTTCATAACAATAAAGATGATGAAGTACTGCCAGTGTAAGCTCAGGTGTCCTCATTGCTAGAGGTTTTTAAGTGGTCAATCAAGCCACTGTCAGAAATGCTTTAGCTCTAATTGATCCTGCATTGAAGATGGTAGCAAATGGATTACATGGCCTTGGTCCTTTCAGGCATATTGTCTATAAGGCATATCTCCTAGACCCCGGATTCTGCTTCCCAGAATTGAGGAAAATTTACCACTCAGAAATGGCACATCATTTTTCATCTTCTGATCTTCCAGCAAATAAACCATCATCAACAAGGACAGACTGTGAATGTACTTTAACAAAAATAAATAATCCATTTGAAGAAGAAGAAACAGTATTTGACATATCAGTCATGGAATTATAACATAATTCAGGTTGGGAAGGACCTTTGGACATCATCTAGTCCAATTGCCTCCTCCAAGCAGGTACATATGTGCACTGGAAGACTCTAATTGCCCTGAGCACTCTGTAACTGTCATTCTCTGTAACCTCTTTGCCCAAGGATCAGCTGCCTGGGTCAAAGTCAGCTATGATATAGCACAGCTGTGACACCTGGGTTCAGACTTCTGTGAAGACAACTAAGTAGTGAAGAAGAGCAGTGAGAAGCCTCATCTGGCTTTTCTAACCATGCACTCCGCGCACATTGCCTCACAAGCTGCATTTAACCTCAGGCCCTTGCTTTTCATCTTTCCTTGAGCTATAATGTATGCATGCTGTGCATGGCCTTGTATCTTGTTGATCCTGGCTTTGTTGGCTTGACTTCAAACATGTTTTGTCACTACAGACTTCTCTGGTGGCCACTTGATGAACCTGGTTACCATCACCAGATCTGCTCTCCTCTTCTCATTTCAGTTCTGTGGAATGGTGTCCCCTGTCTGCAAGGGAACAATTTGTCCGCCAGAGGCAATTTGTGTGCATTGCCTTTTGTCCTGTCAGTGGGCACCACTCACAAGAGTCTGGCTCTGTCTTTTGATCTCTCCCATCAGGTATTTACAAACATTGATAAGATTCCCCCTGTGATTTCTCTTCTCCAGGCTGAATGGTCCCAGCTCTATCAGCCTTTCTTCACAGGAGAGATGCTCCAGTTCCTTAATCATCTTCATGGCCCTGTGCTGGACTTGCTCCAGTATGTCCATCTCTGTCTAACACTGGGATGCCCAGAACTAGACACAGTAGTCCAGGTGTGGCCTTACTAGTGCTGAGCGGAGGGGAAGGATCACGTCCCTTGCCCTGCTGGCAACACTCTTTCTAACTGTGTTGGATAAATGCCAACGTTTTAGGAGCGGGAAGGGCTGCATGTGTAGTCTCTGTGGGAGGAGGTAAGGGGCTCCTCTGTGCCACTTGCAGCTGGTTCCAGCTGGCTCCACACCAGCCCCACCGCAGGACACAGCTGAGACCATCAGTGAAGCTGCTGGTGCCTCTCTGCCAACGTATTTAAGAAAGGGAAGTAAACACCAAGACAAAGTGTTGCGGTTTAACCCCAGCGGGCAACTAAGAACCACACATCCAATCACTCACTCCCCCCACAGCAAGATGGGGAGAGAATCAGAAGAGTAAAAGTGAGAAAACCCGTGGGCTCTGATAAAGACAGTTGAATAGGTAAAGCAGAAGCCGCGCACACAAGCAAAGCAAAATGAGGAATTCATTCCCCACTGCTCATGGGCAAGCAGGTGTTCAGCACTCCCTTTGTTGAACGTCATGGGAAATCTCTCATCCCAATTCTCCAGGAAGTCCAGGTCTCTCTGAACGGCAGCAGAACCATCTGGTGGACCAGCCATTCCTCCCAGTTTTGTGTCATATTCAAACTGGTTAACACTGTCCCATCACCCAAGTCATTAATGAAGAGGTTAAATACTATTGGCCCCAGTATGAGCCCCTGAGGTACACCACTAGTGACTTTCTTCCAAATGGACTTTGTGCCACTGATCACAACCTCTGGGTTCAGCTAGTTTTTAATCTACCTCACTGCCCATTTATGCAACCCATATTTTGTCAGCTAATCTGTGAGGATGTTATGGAAGATAGTGTCAAAAGCCTTACTAAAGTCAAGGTAAACAATACTCACTGTTCTCCCCTCATCCACCAATCTAGTCACCACATTGTATAATGCTATCAGGTTGGTTAAGCATGATTTCCCTTTCATAAATCCACGCTGACTACTCCTGATCGCCTTCTTATGCTTTACCTTCTTGTGCTTCTAGTGACTCAGCACTTGTGGCTGTAATCCACCAGGCTGCATGGATTTCTGGATGTTCAGTTTAAGTTCTCCCTAACGTGGTCCTCCTCCATCTAGGGTAATTCTTCCTTGCTCCAGACTTTCCTCTGGTCCCAGGGGCTTGTGATTTCTGAAGGCTGGTCTTACCAGTAAAGCCTGAAGCAAAGGCGGCACTGAGTACCTTGGTCTGTTCCATGCCTTTGTCAGCAGTTCCCGTCCCCTATTCAGCACAGGTTTTCCATACTATTCCTTTTGCTGTTTACGTACCTGCATAATCCTTTCTTTTTGTCCTTCATATCCCTTGCCAGATTCAATTCCAGGTCAGCCTTGGCTTCCTTAACCCCATCCCTGCATGATCAGCCAGCAACTTTCGCAGAGCAGCCCACTCATGCTGCTCCCTGGCACAGAGCTAACTTCCAAGGTTGGAGCAGGCTGCTCAAGGACTTGCTGGGTCGATATTCTGCAGCCTCTCTGTGCAACCTGTTCCTGTACTTAACTGCTCTCACTGTGAAGACTTTTTTGTGCACCTCCAAGAAGAGTCTAGCTTCATCTTCTCTAACCCCATTTCAGTAGGGAAAGACCCCCTTAGCCTAAAAAAATTCAGCTTTGCAGTCCCTCTTCCTACATTATATGCTCCAGGCCCATAAACACCTTAGTGGCCCTCCACTGGATTCTCTCCAGTTCGTTGATGTTTCCCTTGTACTGAAGTACACAAACTGGGCAATTATAACTGCTTAATAACAAAACATTTAAAATTATGGTCATCTTCAAAATTTTCTCCTCTTTTGAGTAATTCTTTTAATTAAAGAAAATAACTTCTGACATTACTAAAGGAAAAACTATGCTGACACAATAAAAAATTAATCCAATCCTTCTAGCTAGCCATCCTCATCCCCATAGGGCTGGGATGAGATGGGTTGGGAAGGATATTTAAGGAACAACAGAAATAGGAAACTGAAACAACAGTTTAAGGCAACTGAAACTTGTTAGCTGGATTAGGGCAAGGCTGAGACATTCTCCTTGTTCAAATATCCTTTCTGTCTCCTCAGACTGTGAAATTCTTTTGCATCTGTTTTGTTTATTCTTTCCTTTCCAACAACCAAGAAGAGAGGAATGGACTGCTGTGATTTGATTTTTTGAGATGCTTCCAGTCAGTGCTATAGGGTTCAGAGTCAGAGTTTCTATTTCTTTCAACAAAAAAATCCAATAGTCTAACACAGCCTTCTTCAACATGATCCCTCTGAAAATTTGGACTAAGAATTTTAGGCTGATTGCTGAAACTCACGGAAAGGAATCAGGAACAAAATAAAGGAAAAAACACAAACCTATGTCATTTACTCATATAAAAATGGCTGACAGCATTATTGGTAATGTTCTAAAATATAACAATAAAAATCAAATGAAGTCATGAAAATATATGTTTAAATAACATTTAAAGCTTTAGCTAGCCCTCTTAAGCCAGATGATGGAAGCTTTAACATATTTTCTTCCTACATGTTACTACTACATTTCTGAACAGACGCTGCAATATTTTACTCTGTAATAGGCAGAGACTATAATAAAATAGTTAAAGAATGGAGTTTAAAATGCTAATTTTGTATTCTCATGCTTTGAGTGAAGTGGGCCCCTATGTGCAATATGCTTATGATGAGAGAGCTTCCTGGCAACAAGAAAGATTTGCCTATTTTTTCAGAGGTAATTAAGAAACAAAGCAACAATCGAACAACATTAGTACCAATAACTTCCAGCCCCTAGTCTGAGGAGAGGTACTTCTCTCAAAATATAATTATTAGTTATGATTAATCATTCTCCCATACAGCCTGCCTAGGATCATTGATTCACTTTAGAACTTATCAGTTTATTGTCTCAAAGGAGGATATTTAAGCCAACAGCAAACAGGAATGATGCTGAGACGGAAGTGATGTTGAAGTATTTAAACTGAAAGGGCTGAAACACAAAAATATAATCAAAGCAAAAGGACAATGTGTAAAACTTACATATTTGTTCTTGCCTTTCAACAAAGAAATGCAATATAACACCTGTCTTAAGTCTGCTTGCTCCTTCCATTAGCGTTGCCTGTTTGATTTTATCTTTTAAAAATAGGTCTGTTGAAGGATGATTCCATGCTTAACTTTTATGCTGAGCAAATTTTTTTGTTTGTCATGCTACAGAAATTGTTGGACATAGACAGACTGGTTAAAGGACACACATACACATTCATGCTTGCACTTACGTCATCCAAATTAAGGTTCTTCTTCAGATCCAGGGCAGATTATTCAAAAAACTCTGTTTCAGCCCCCTCTGTGGTACCACTACCATCTAGTTGATAATTTAAACTAATGGATTACATGACTGCTAGTACAGACGAAGTCTTCAACAGCACACAAAACTTTAGCATATGTTCCCATTGAAACAACAGGTATTTATCATGGATATCAGTAGGTGCTGACTTGATATAGATGCCTTTTTTGAGGCATTTGGTGGTTAAGATAAGTAATTTTGTAATGATAAATCAGAGGAATAATAGGCCATTGGAACAGAATTCAGCAGGGTTTTCATCTTAAAATGAAATGACAGAAGTGGGATTTGGGATGTGTTCCAGTCCAGATCCCTCAGCCCTCGTGATGTGCTGAACAGTGCACGGGGAACCCAGATGCTCGGCGGGTATGAGCAGATCTCCCAGGCGGCTGTAGGCCCCGCAACCTCTTGAATTCAGTCTTTGCAAAACTGGAACAGCCACTGGATTGACAAAGGTCCCCAAGACTACGTCCCATTCCTTGCTAAAAGTATTGCTAAAAGTACAGCACAGGCATCGCCGCGTCCTCGCCGGCAGGGCACAGACCCAGGGCATCGGAGCAGGGTCCCACCCACCATCCAGACAAAGCTGAGGTAACGGGTCACGTCTAATACCAGTCCAGGAAACCTAACCAACAGCTCAGGAACGCACTGGACAGGGCTGGAGAGAGGCAGGTGAGGCAAAGAGTAGGGGCCCCGGCTTGAGGCGAAGTGGGGCTCCGGGCCACGGAGGGAGTGGGTGGGTGGGGGTCTCAGGTGAGGCCTCTCAGGGCACTAAGGCTGTTTCACAAAGGGGTTCAGAAGCCTCGGCAGAAGGGGTTTTCACTGTTAGCAGGAGGAAAATGCTCTCAGCAGGGCCTCTAATCTGTCCTCCTACTTCTGTAGCAAAACATCCCAGTCTCATTAGAGTTAGAATTACCTTGGGTAACCGACTGTGAAGGAAAAGTAAATGACTGTAGACAGACCTATAAAACCAAAGAAATAATTAAATAGGTCCTTGTGGATAAGTAGCATTCCAGAAAACAGAGCAATTGAGCCTATTTATTATTTGGTAGATGGTATTCTGACTTTATGGGAAGAATTAAAGCTGCTTATTACTTCTCCCATTTTCAGTATTGATCCTGGTATCGTAAAAAATAGTGCTTGGATTAGGATGCCAACTGGTTCGTGGGAAGGCAGAAAGTACACAAACCGTCTATTTCACATATCCCTCCTGATGCAACAGCATCGCCCATCCTGCCTGTTTCACCCACGATTAGTGTTAGTTAAATTTAAAATTAATAAAACCCTAGAAGTATAGAGTAAAAGAGACCTTCTTGCTCTCTGATTCTAGCCCCCTACTTTCTGTTCTATAATACAATTAATAAATGACTAAGCTTGGTGTTTGAAGTAATTGGTGGTTTTGCCGTCACTGGGTTTTTTTTGAAGGCTACTCCAAGCTGTTTCTTTGCATACCCTGTAGTCAGGATGTGCAACTGTCAACACTAGTAGGTCTTATAATCAAATGTTCCCAACAGATTTTAAAAAGAAATGGCTAATTCTATGACTGGCAGTATCAAGATATGTATTTTATCAACAAAAATCGATCGATTCTTATTCTTCACTGGATCTGTGAATGGAAGAGGAAAAACCATTACACAGTTGATAAGTAAACAAGGTCCTGTCCTGCAGGGCAGGGATGGATCATCGGATCACTGCAGTTTTCTCAGAAATAACACTGAGCCTCTCTCAAATGTGTTTATCAAACAAGTTGAATAAATTATCTGATCAGAATTAACAGCTTCACTTGACATCCATACAGCACTGAAGTGTTGCAAATAATTGTGGTAGAGGGAATCTCCACCTGATAAAAATTAAAGATAGTTCAAACTATATAGTGATTTATTTTTTGTCAGTTTTACTTCATTCTCTATCCCTTCCCCCTACTTTTCTCCAGTCTGTGGTAAAGACTTGCTAATACTTGCCCAATAATGGAATAACATTTGAAAGAATCCTCTTTCCTCTAGCTCTGCCATTTTTTTCAACTATCTGACTGTTGCCTCTCTCTATTTACCTTATATTTCATTTATCTTTTTACTACTGTGGCTACAATAGTACTACGAACAGTGAAAGAAGGTCACTAGAGCAGCCTTAGTATTGGCAAAACAGTTTGAGTGCTGGAGTAGTGGATTTGCTGTGTAAATTTGGATAACCTCAAGCTACTCTTATTCATAAGAAAAGTTGAACTGGCTCTTGGCTTACCAGGATCATAGAAACAGAAATCTGGCTTTGAGCATAGTTCACCAGAACTCAGGGGAAGCTGTTTGGGCTCAAAAAGTTACTCACTGGTGTTGGCTTAGTGTCCGAGTATTATTTAATACAGCTATACAGAATTTTTAAAAAGTAAATGTCCCACGGAGAAAGGATAGGTTCTTCTATTTCAATTGCTAGCTTTAACTTTGGATGTTGTAAGCTGGATCCACATCTCTCTGAATACGTGCCAATTACTTTTCCATCAGGAAATCTGGTACAGTAAAAAAAAAGATAAAACCACCAGGCTAGCCAGAAAAGCTTGTAATAGTTTACCTCTGCTCCTTAATAAAATCCTGATATTTTCCCTTGAGGGAAATTACAATTTTACAGTATGAGAATCCATAAATTACATTTTTAAAACCTCAGGTAAAATTCTGAGGGGATAGTTTTTTCTTTCTTATATGAACTTCCACTGGAAGAGAGAAGCCAAAGTCATTACTACCTTTTAAGAGAGCTGACCCTTGGGGTTTTTTTTATTTTGTGGTCATGAAAATTTCTGAATTTTTTTACTAAGCCTGCTCCATCCGATGATGGAATTTAAAAAAAAAAAAAAAAAAAAAGGTGTTATTTTACCTATATGTGATGCTGTTGCAATTACCAATGTTTGTCCTTAATACCAGCCATTGTGAGATGTCCTACTGATTTCACAAGGATTAGTTATGTCAGTAATATTAAATGCATGCATTTATTACAACAAAGAGTTTAAAATAATGTAGCAGATGAATTACTGTATGCCTTTAAGCACTTCTGCAGTTAATTTTATGCACTTCTTGCATTTTATGGTGTTTTGTTGCATATTGCATTTACAGGAAAGTCTGTTGACAGTTTTTTTCCCAAAGCTTCAGTATATGGATTCTGGTGATTCCTGAGGGGCAAAAATATTAAATTCCTAGACCTAGTTAGTTGCAGAGAAAAGTTTGAACATCTGAGATATGACACCTATGGTAACTTGAAGCAATAAAAGAAACCTGAAGTTATTTTCTTCATCAACCTTTCAGTTGGTTACCTAAGTATGAAAGACCTAACTTACTTTTTCTGAATGCAGTCTCAGTAACTCTGGGTTGTAAGAGATCAGAGGGAGTTTTATAGAGATCAAGTAAAAATGAAGGGAAAAGAAAGATGAGACACCTGAGAATTATGCTAGTAAATTAAATTTACTGAGAGTATTCCTGGGTCTTGAAACCAGCTGACACAGAAAAGCTGGTTACTATGCTAGTAATCACTGTTATCCTGGGAAATTGGGTGGTTGCATGCAAACTGTCTATTGGCAGCCTGTACTGGAACTTTCCAACTCCAGCAGGAACTCTTTGGGTAAGTTACTCAAGGCACATGAAAAAATCATGCCAAAAACACTAGCTAAAAAGCTAAAAGCTTACTAGCGTAGACAGTTGCATTCCAACACTCAGAAAGATCACTATACATTGCATAAAGAGCTAGTAGTTTGTGTCCAGTATTAGGACTGCATGAAATATATATATAAAATTTTAGATATACATAAAATAAACATATAAAAAATAAATGCTATAACAGCCATATAATGGGACAACAGCTCCTGTGGCTTCCTGCATATGTTACAGTTGCAAACACTGTGTCTAGTCACACTGATTCAATTTTACATCATCACTGATTCTATTTTACATCATGTCCTTACATTGGGTTAATCTAATGCTAAGTTTTCTTATTCACTATTGATCTCAGGCATTGCTCTTCTGCCCCAAGTTACAGCTAACAGTCCTCTGGCAAGGGAACCTGTTGCATTTTCACTGAAACAACCCACAGAGCGCAGCACGGAGGTGAAACGCAAGATGCCTGTAGTGCACACGTTCCTTTTGTCACGTATCTTCTGACACTGCTTATAGCTCTGCCATGCTTTCAGAAAAGCCTCTAACTCATTGTGTCATGATCACAGCGCACGCACAAGCTGGCTCAGCTGACCCGTCTGCCATTCAGTAGAACAGCACCTTACATGAGCAAGGCTGGAATATATGGAGCTGATGACCAGTACCTATTAACAGGCTCCACAATAAGTATAAGCTACAATAACATACAGAAACAGGGAATTTCCCCTGTCTAGGAAAACTCTGTTGGTGTAAAGTTAGCAAAAAAATGTATGCAAGAAGCACAGCTGGACTAGACAAACAAAACTGTTCCCATGCAGCTTCAACCAAATCCAACCTGCCTTGAACTATGTAGCTGCACTGGCTACTTGCAGTTGACCTATTCTATTATGTGCAGCCTCTGGAAGGTATTTTGAGTGCACAGATCATGACCTCAAGCGGAGGAAACTTATTGCAGGAGACTACCAAACACTCCTTCTTGGTAACAGAAAACAGAAAGGAGAAGACTGGCTTGTGGAGAACTTGGCTCTTGTTGGCCAAACTCAGCCATGATCATCTCCTGTAGCTGTTTCCAGATTAACAGAGTGAACACTGTCTCAGGGCACAAGAAATTCTTGAAGGCTTTGTGAACAATTGCTTCACATATTGCAGGCTGCGACAAATGTCTTGGACCCAAAGAAAGTCAAAAACCATCCTCGTATTTTGAAGCATTTTTCATCTCAAGGACAGAACATCAGGTTTGGGGAATTTACAAACCTGCCAGGTGAAACAGTCAAATTGATTTCCAGAAAAGTGTTTCGAGCAGGAGTCGTTCTATTTGTCAAATTTGGTAGTTCTCTCTGCTGACAGAGAAAATGTCAGGTGTGGTAGCACAATCAAACTACCTCAAGTAATGTTTTCATGCATGTAACAAGAACAAAAGGGGTTTGTTACTACCCTGGGCTCTCTGACATGTAACTGTCACAGCAGAGCTGAGCACGCTGGTTAGTGCTGAGGCTGTGAGGCAGAAGCAATTGTATACAAGATTGAAAGTCACATTTCTAGTCCTGCTTGTGCCATAAATCCTCCAAGGACTTCTGTGATTTTGTGAATATCAATTACACATCTCTGCCCACACATTCAAGTAATCTCGAGCTCATACTTCTGCTAACAACTGAAAGAGTCCTGCTGCTTTGGCCAGCACTGAAAGACCACTTCTTGTCCTCTGAAGCAACACCATATACGTTGCTCTGCTAAGTAACAAATCTGCTGTGTCTTTGATCAGAGCCTGCTATTGTTACTCAGAAAAAGCCAATGCAGTTTTCAAAAATCTGAACTAATCTCGCCACTTCACACAAGAGATCAAATCGGTACAGAAAACAGTAAAAAAATTGAATCCCTCAAAATTTCTACATCACATCCTGCAATGCTACTGTGAATAGGCTATATCATTTGTAAAGTACAATGATGTGAATGAAACTTAATTCCAGCTTAAAACTCCATACAGTCATAATTGTTTTATATGTTTGCATTTTTATTTTTCCTCTTCACTCTCTTTTGCCCTAGTAATTTAGATAGTTTTGCTTCTTTTAACTTGTGGCATCTGTTAAAACATGGCAAAAATCAATTTCACTAGAATGACACAAATCACATGTGTGAAAAGGAAGTAGGAGAGATAGCTATTAAGATCTAACTGACTTTTTTTTTGGTTTACTGCCATCTGTATTGTAACAGCTTAATACCCTGCTCTTCTCTGCAATAGGGAAATAAAAATAGCAAAACTATTAAGTGGAAAACTTCTTTGCAAACACAACTTCAAAAGGATTACAATATTTGAGGAATACAGGACTCAAATTGTTTATCCAGCCAGCAAAATAAGTGGGTTTCCTTGCTCATCCAAGTGCTTAAAGGTTGTATCCTCATCATTTTTATAACACACACTCTAAGAGCTTACAAATATGGACCAAATACTTCCTCGAGGGAAGCACTGAGTTTTCGTAGACCAGTGAGAATTTTCTGAAATAAATCTTTGCTGCACGGCAAACTCTCAGGTGTTGTTAGACAATTTTTAATGAAGCCCTTCTGCTACATTCCAAGCTCCTTTCTTTTGTTGAGATTTAAAAATATCTTACACTATTTCTAAATTAGTCACACTTGAAGCAATCACCAGGGGTTTCCTTGCAGATCTCTCAGAATAGGTTGCTTCACAGAAATGTTGACTTTATGAACTGTGAAAAGATTGGAGAAACTGACAAATTTGTCAAGCCTGAACTGGAATGTAAAGACAGCTTGTTTGATGCAGTAAATCATGTGAAAGCAATTTCCAAGGAGCCTTTTTGACAAGCTGTCAGGACATTGGTTGGACAAGCACCGGGTAGCACTACTCAGGAGTGAAACAGTGACAATGGTGAAGAAACTCATGTCATTTCAGCTCTGTATTCCACTTTTTGAGAACCAGTTGTCATATGATGGAAAATATCCTTCCTGTCAGATTGATTTTATGTGCTAGGGCTCTACAAGCTGGCTGCTTAAATGGTGCACATTCACAAAGTGTAACTTCAGGCAAGAGAACCTAAACTCTGCAGGTTCCTCCTTTCCCAGCCAAGGGTGAGAGACAGGCTCTTCCACAGACTCCTTCAGAGATCATGGGTGAGTCTCCTTTCATGAATTCACTCTAAAATGGCTTGTCTCCTGGGTTCTTGTCAACCCACTTTTCCAGCTTGTCGAGGTCTCTCCGAAAGGTAGGTAGCACAGCCATCGGCCGCTCCTCCCAGTTTTGCATCATATTCAAACGGACTGAGGGTGCACTCTGTCTTGTTGTCCAGGCCATTAACGAAGAGCTATCGGCCCCAGTATCAACTCCTGGGGCACACCGTTAGCAACTGTCCTCCAGCAGGACTTTGTCCTGATGATTGCAACCCTTTAAGCCCAGCCCTTCAGCCAGTCTTTAGTCTACTTCACTATCCACTTTTCTAGTCTGTACTTAATCAGCTTGTCCTCAGAGACAAGCTGTTATAAGAAATAGAGTTGATAGCCTTACGAAAATGGAGATAAACTGCTCTCCCCTCACCCTCCAAGCCAGTCATCTGTCATAACCTAAAGGATTACCCAGTCTGTGGGTGTGTAGAGATCGTGACCGTGGGTTCTTAGGAGTCCGTAATAGACAAGGACATGGAGGCTTTTTCCTCTAAATTTCTCTACTTTATTATGGATTACCACACGTACCACAAAAATCACCACTAGCCAGTATACCTGTGATTAATAAAGAAAAAATATATAGAGAGATATCGAGCTATTACAAATTATTTTCAGCAATCAGTAATACAGTATCAATCAATGGTATGGCACCAATCAATAATAGTAACAATCAATAATAGCAGCAATCAATAGTATAGCAACAATTAATTGTCTAGCAACAATCAATAAAATAGCAATAACCAATATAATAGCAACAACCATTAACAGCAACAACCAAGTAGGTATGTAGTATTACAGGTTACTAGAAACATCATTAGTGAAGCAAACTTACCAACAATATAACATTCATGCTCATGTACTTATGAAAGATTACTTATATGGATATATAATACCTGTATCAAGCAAATTGGACAGATTTCAGAAGGGGGCAAACCACCCCAGAGGGGGAACCAACCATCCCAGAGATAGGAGGACAAACTGAACTGACCCCAAAAGTGTGGGCCCCGAGGGGGACCAAGAGAGTAACAGACAGAGTCTCACTGCAAAGACGATCCATGTCATAGAGTCTGGAGTCAGGCAGGCATCCCCAGTGAGAGTCCAAGATCTTGTAGAAAGTTTGTGTGAAAAATTCAGCCTGTTTAGGAAAGGCAAAGTATGTGCAGCATGGAAGTTCTCAGAGAGAGGCTCCATTTGGGGTAAACATTAGCTCATTTTTATATCATAGAAACATAAGAGGGCATAGGACCCCCCCACTTCGAGCAGCCAATAGGTGCAGTTTATTTTTATTTTTCACCTGGAACAGCCAACACATGATCATGTTTTCTATTCTCTCAGACCAATTTTTATTTTTGCAGACTGTTTTCCTGTTCTTACAGTTAGAACAGCCAATGGCAGTTACTGATTCTTACTTTCTGAGGATGTTTCCCCTTTTTGTGGAAAATTGTGAACAGTTTTCAGCAGTATTTGAAAAGAGTATAATTATTACTGCATTGATTTAAAGGACAAGCATTATGCCAGACTCATAGTCCCACCTGATGAGCTCTGATGTTTCACAAGACCCACCAATAGCTGACATCCTTTGGCTTTTATAAGAGCCTTATAAAATTTTAAAGTCTACTGTAGGGATACTTCTCCTTAGCTATCAATAAACCTAAGACCTAATTGTTAGTCTCCCCTTTCTTGGAGTTCTTAATCATCCTAGTTTATGCCCTAAGGGAGATGGTATAGATTTACAGTAAGTTATAGATGTCTGGACAGATAGTAAAATGGTAAATGTAACTTTTATTGGGTTTATAGCCTTCTTTTTTCTTGTTCTGTTCCTTTTCTATCTTGCTTTTCATTTCAGTTCTTCGTATCACCTTTCCCTAGTTTTCTATGTAGATATGCCTATGACAGTTAAATAATTCATATAAGGATGTTCATGACATTCCATAAATATCCATTAATTTCTGCAGTATCACTCTACATAGAGAGTCTCCATCAATTCTCAGATGGCTGCATGCAACACCTATTGATATCAGTGGAAGCTGTGCTCTGTCATACATTATGAGTTGAGGCAGTGCTGATAAAATTTCCATTTTACCAGTACCACCTGATAAACATTTCCAGAACAATCTGACTCCTGACATCAATATCAGAAAGGAAGATTTTTAATATTTTGAGCAGTGTGTGATACTTTGTTTTGCAAGCACATCATGTGGGAAATTACTCTATATTTCAGTGATTATTAACTTTAGAGTTAATCAATGTCTTACTATTATGTTGCCTATGACCTTCACAATTGTCATCTCTGTACCTTCCCATTTGTGATATGTGCCAAACTGCAGTACCACTGTCCTAAGAAAACTCTGTAGAAAGCCCTCTCCATAGGGGCCAGAGGTGCTGACCCACAGAATACAGAAACCCTCGTCTCCTTGTTTTCTTCTTCTGATCCCAAGAGTTTCATGAAACTACTATGAAGAAGGGTAGATGAGAAAAAAGGCAGAGTTAATAGGTAGTGATGGCATTTTCAGAGTTTAAGATATGTACAAAGTAATTATATTTAAGCACTACTGTAGCCTTTTTTTGCCCCCCCCCTTTTTTTTTATAAATTATCTCTGTTTGTCATTTCTACTATCATTTAGCCAAATACACTAGCTGCAGGATATTTGAATCTTCTGGCATGGTTATTGAATATTTCTCCAGTGGAGGTACACTGTTCATTATGATCCTTTTTTTAAAATCTTGTCCACCACAGTTCATGCTTTCTGGCTTTTTTTTTCCCTCTTGACTTTTTCTCACACATAGAGACTGGCTTCTGTCAGACCAACAGGAAAATGGACAGATGACTCACCATGAAATTGGACTGCTGACCTTGGCAATGCTTAATTAGCTGCTGTGCTAAAACTACCTCTCATCAAGCTGACCTTATTACCTTGCTGGCCTTCTCTTGTCTTCTACTGGTTGAAAGCACTTACTGTCAGCACCTGTTCTCTTCAGGACAATGTGGTATTAGTGTTTGATAAAGCTCCTCTTGCTACAGTAATAAACCTAATAAATAAGAATAAAATTTGCCTACCCTGAGAGAAATTTAGAGCTGGATGACAATACAAATGATAAATTATCTTCGTCAGTGCATAGCAGTATCTGTTGAATAGACAGAGAAGCTAAAACTCCTGAAATCCTCACTGTTGTAAATACTTCAGAGAAAGATTCACATTTGAGAAGACATATTCAGGTATGTAGCATTTGATCAATTGTAACGTTGTCCTGTGAACAGAATCACACAAAAGATTCACACAAAACTAGCAAAGATATACTCATATTCACCAAGGTTGAGAAAAATGTGATCTACATGACTCTTCCTAACGTGTCCTCTTGGAAAAATGTCCTGTTTTCTTAAAAAATGCCATCTTGGACATCCTCTCTACAACTATAAATTATATCAACATTAATAATCATATGCAAATGAATTGACCTTCTCCTCTAAGAAAAGACTATTTGTATTAGCAAAAGTTGCAAGCTCCAAATTTGGTGTGCTATCATGCTCCTTCATGCTTGACTGCTTTCTTAAAGATGCAGAAATCATTATCGGGAACCCTTGTCTATATTCAGTTCAAATGCAGCATCCAACTGCAATTTTTCAAAATAATTAGATGCTTGGTCGAGCACCTAGTTTTAGTCAATTCAGTTGAACGCACGTGTAATTATGATATATCAGAAAACAGTGTTTACAATGTTTATTCCTTTTTGCTACTAATCAAATTATCAAATAAAATTTAAAATTTATTTTTGCCACCACTTAGCACTTCTTAGATTTTTATGAGTTATCTAAAAGATGACAATTAAACCAATAACACTAAAACACGCAAACCACAAAACTGAATGACACTGTCAATATACAAAAAAGAACAAAGAACTAATGCGGCATGAAAATGTGGCAATGAACAATCATGCAAGATTGTGTAAAATGAAACTAAATGACAGTTTTAAGCATGTATTAACCACATCCAATCAAATAAAATGAACATATACTAAGCCACAAAAAAGCAACAATTTGTAAATATTTATTTCACTTCCATCCTTGGGTAGTGATTGCTTTGGGTTCACATAAACAGCTTAGAATAATGCTGTCTAACTGAGAATAATACAGCTTTAAGAAGTGAATAAATTTAAAGTAAGTAAAAGTTTCATACCAAATCTTATAGAACCATAGAAAAATAGAGTTGAAATGACCTTCAGAACATATCTTATCCATCCATCTACTCTGAGACAGATCAGCTAGTTAAACTAAATATTTTATTAACCTGATCCAAAAAAATCCATTCAGTAATGCAGATTTCAGAAAAATTATTCCATGCCTCAACATTTTTTCTGTTTTGTTCAGAAATTCTGTCCTATTGTCTAATAAGAATAATTCATTTCAGAATTTAAGCTTATTACTTCTTCTCCTATGTACCATGAACACACAGAAACAATTCTTTCTTCTTTGCTTCTGTTTTTTTATATACCACATGACTCCACATGAGAAAAACATACTCTTGACTTTAGGCTAAATAACCCCAGGTCTTTCCATCCGTCTCTGGAGGTCATGTTTCCTAAGCCTTTCATCATTCTTGCTGATGTCCTTCAGAAACTCTCCAACTGACCTATGTTTTTCTTGGTTTAATGACAGAAACTGAACACATTACTTCAGCTTATCAGAGCTCTTGAACAGAAAGGTTATTTTATGTATCTCACAGGTTATGTCATTTGTTCTTGTTCAGAACAGAATGACATGGCTGACTCACAATCAGCTTGTGAGTCATTCAGTTTTTCTCTGAAGACTTGCCACTTAGCCCATTGTTTACCCTCATGTATTTATGCAGTTGACTACTTTTGCTTAAGTGCAGTATCTTTTGCTTGTCCCTGTTGACTGCATCTTATTTTTTAAAACCATTTTCTTCAGTTTGACAGAATATTTTTGTAGTACAACAAAGAATCGACACCCTCAGTATCTGATATTATTTAAGAGTCTTTCTTTAGATTACTGTGTTTCCCAGGTGTGCTATATTTTTGAGACCACCGCAACAACTCCATTGCCAAGGTTGTAGGAACATACCAGCATATCCTCATAATTCTGGAGGTCCTGAACATCTGTTGTAACACTTTTATGGAAATTTTGCTCATGCAGTACCTATCCAGAGCTCAGCAGTCTGTTAAATAAGGTCTTAACACAGCTGAAGAACAGCTACTTCCACAAAATTCCATGTGGCTTTAAGTCCCATTGAAGTCCACAAGATGCAAGTCATCAAGTACCACACAGGTGCACTCAAAAAAAATGTGGCCAGTAATGGATGAAATCACAAGCACTCTTGAGTTAAACAAACTCTAGAAGTAAAGATGAGTGCAAAATCATCACTAAACTGTTATATCAAATAGTATCACAGAGGTCAGAAGTTTTTCCTGTGCTTCCCCCTTATTCAGTTACTGAAGGACACTTTTTCATTTCAGTCATGGTCAAAAACAAATGGCATATTTTGCTTAAGTTTGAATATTTTGGCTGTTTCCAAATGTGAAAAAATGTTTATGTTTACTATGTTTTGGAAAATGCTGCTTCTGTTTTTCTGTAATACAGAAGCTTCAAAAAATAATCATCTAGCCTAATAAAATAAACAAATGAAAATGTTTGGAAGATTAAAGACAACCATTTTCAAAGTTATAAAAGTTTTGAAATAAGGTGGTCTGTCATTCATGGTAGAACAACTTCTGTTCAGTTTTTCACAGAAAACTGAAGCTAAAGAGGTTAAGAGCACTAGATGCCCGATGCTTTAACTTCAGGGTACTGAAAAAGACTTAAGGCCTTTTGAGTTAAAACCTGAATTAAGGACCTCTTAGAAAATATTCAGGATATCTCAGGATAGGAGGTGAACATGACTGGTGATAAAGTCATTCTATTTAAGCCACAGGTCTTTCCCCTCCTTTATTTACTTAGTTTTGATTTTCATTTAATTTTCATTTTACTTTTATCTTACTGAAAGCCAAAAGAAACATAGAATTAAAAAAAAATACATTGATGCAAAGTCAAAGTGAGAATTTAATATAAAAAGGCAGGAAAAAAAAGATAGATATATATATAATAATCCCACCACAGTCCATGAAGATCGAATTATCAGAATTGAGCCCTAAGAGCTAAAGTTTTTTTGCGAAAAAGAACAAATGCTTTTTGTGCTTTTGGGGTATCTGATATGTACCAAAAAGTCTGGGTTTTCTTAAATTATAATTCATTCTATGCATTGAAGTTTTCTCCAGGTTGGAGAATGCAATGATGTCTAGAAAACTGGCACCATTATTACACCACTGAAAGCTAAGTGCGGCTCTCCAGTAACACCTCTTCCCAAGTCTCCTCTTGCTTCCTGATGTATTGTTTGGTTTCAAAGTAAGTATCTCACTACATTATAAATTAACTCCAGCTCTAATGGTCTCAGTGTATTTTGACTATAAACCTAGCAGGGTGGTGACTGGCTTTTTTGTTCGCCATGGCATTGTTAAACAGGAAAGGATTCCAGTTCATGATGGCATCTATAGACTTCACTGGGAGAACAATGATGCCTGTGATAATAACCATAGTTAGACTTTAATTTCTGAAACTGAAGAACTTGAATTTTCCAAATAAACTGGTTCATAAAGAATTCTATTTAAAAAATCAGAAAAAAATTTCTCAGTTTTTAGTATATATCATAGAAAAGCAATTGCTTCAGTTAATGAAAATAACAGAGCAAGAAACACTTTACCATTTTACAAGTAATACTTAAATAACTCTTATAGAAATAGTTCTATTTATCTGTCCTCACACAATTGCACCCTTTAATATGCTCTTTTAATGACTTTCTTGAAAATATATGGCTAGGTTCTTGTCCGCTGTTGTCTACAACTGCAGCACACTTAAAAAAATTCACATGCAATGAATGGACATACAAACAAATGCTCCAACATTAAGTACAAGCACTTAAAAGATTAAACACCTCAGTGATGCCATTTTGGTTTTAATTACCATGTACCTATGAATGTTGTACTTTTCTTGCAGAAATATCTTAAGATATTCCTGTTTTTATTCCTGTGTTTGCAATAAAAGAAAAGATCCAGTGCTTCTGAAGTCTTGGGGTTTGTTTTCATTATCTTACTCCCAGGATATGTGTCACACTAACACATCAACTCCTTGGGAAATTATATAAATTAGATTTATTTTTGCAGTAGCCTTCTTAGCCAGTATAAGCTTATCAGCATTGGTGAAGGGAGCACAAAATTCTATAGCTAGTCAGACAGCTAAGGTTTTATAATAAAGAACAGTATTTCAACATTCTTAGAATTAGGGAGTACTTCATTTAAAATATAGAAAAACTACTACGCAAAAAGATAACAAATATCCACTACTGTTGATTTCTACAGAAGGCTTTTGGGTAGTTGCCTCATTAGAAAATAAAATCCTATTGCTAAGCAAATTAGCTAAGAACATAACCACAGAGCAAGCACACTTATTGAGCATATTAAATTTAGAAAAGAAAAATGTCTTGTTTTAAACAAAGAAGCAGACTTAATACTGGCAAATAAAAACCTATCTGCAGTATCTGTGATGATTCAATTAATAGGAAACCCCTGAAACCAATGGAAAGACTAACATTGACTTCAAACAGCTTTGTGTCAGGTTCCAAAATTTACACTGACTGTAATAACTTTTTATATTCTGTTAACATCTGTCTTATTAATGCTCAAAACCCCAGTAAGTTTTGAAGTAGCCAGTAGGCACAAGAACTATTCCTTTGTGAGAGACTCCACGTATCATATATCAACTTCTTTTACAAGAAAACTTAGAGATTTTCAGACATATTTTAGAGTGGTTGCTGAACCACTGAATTGCCACAAGCAGAGGTGTCTCCAGAATCACAATAGTGGAGACCTTCTGCACTCCCTTGCCCACATTCAGTCTCTTGCTTTTCCCAGGATCCTCTCCTGTTTCTTTTCCTTATCCTCTAAATATAGGAAAAAATTGTCTCTTGCCCAGAATGAGTCTTTCTTCACCCACTACTCCTTTAGTGATTTATTTAAAGCTGGCTTCTTCTGGTCAGGGAGTCAGTCATGAATCTGGTCTGTGAGCAAGCTACTGAAATACCAGCAACAGCCTGTGAAAGTGTTCCACTGCTATCATATAACTTGTACAATCTATAACCTATAAAATTTGGTCTCATAAAAGGTTTATCCTCCCCTGCAAATCTTGCTTCTTAAATTATCATAATGTACCCATTAAATACTTATTAAATGTATGTTATTTTTATTTTTACATAAGCTATATCCATGTAAGTGAGTTTCAAATACATAGAACACTAATATCATACAAATAATGGAGAAGTACTTATTTTAGTACTTCATATATACTTATTTAAAAAACCTCTAATTCTGGCCTCTGCATTTCAGGTTTGCCAGCAGTGATAACAAAAACTCATGGATCTGACTGTCCTTTACAGAAGGAAAATCATTTAAGCACAGCACTTTGCAGTGAGAAGCATGCTATAATCATATGATTTCTTATTGATTCATTGCACATGAACTATGTTTATAAAGATGCCATTAGTCAAAATGCATTCTTGGAAAGCATCTAGAAATTATTAAACATATATACTGTAATAATTTCAGTAATTTAATAAATCTGGATTTTTAACTTCTATTAGCCTATCAACTCTAACAAGCAACACATCATTTTGGATATGCTGCAAAGGATCTCTACCCCATAACTGACTGAATTTGGCCCGTACCCATAAAAGTCTACTAAAAAACCAAGTACTATCATCAAAGCAAACTTAAAGGAGTAGAAAAGGGCGACCTTTAGCTGTGGAGGTATTTGGAAATAGTTTTACAATAGCTCTCACATGAAAGCTGATCCTTTTTGAGAGCTGCATGATTTAGAATCTGAGTATATACTTCATATTTAACATTGTATCAGCAGCCTGTGAAATGTCTCCTGCTGAACTTTGAAAACCTTATACTAAGACAGCTGCTAACGTAGATAGCCTGTATTCCTATAGGACAATTCTCCTGCTGTTGTTCACTAAGGTATGAGAGGAAAATAAGGTTGAACAGATAGAGTTTTCAGTATTGCTTATGGACTTGACTGCCGCAACGTGTGTTTTTTGAAACACATTTGAAAATCTTGCCCAGTATTTTCAAATGGCTCCAAAAATTTGAAAAAAACATGAGCTTGAGGCTAGTTTCCTGAACCCCTATTAAGTTTCCTGCCTCATTAACAGAACAGTCTTCAGGAGCTCCTGCGACTAGGTATTGATTTAATGTATAAGGCTTCTGTTTCTGAAAACTTTGATTCAATGTCTTATGTTACATGTATTTTCAGTGCACAGGGGGAAGTTTTGGTCTTGTTGAAGTGAATGGAACATTTTAATTATTTTCAGTGGGATCAGAATTTCAGTTGTACTTGGGACTTTCAAACTGGTTAGAAGCACTGGCAACCGCTACCTGTAGACCTTCTTTGCAACCCCCCCATTTCAAAACACAAATTCAAGAATTAAGGCTACCATGTTGTTATTTATTTATGAACTTTCATTTAGCAGTAAAAGCTTTAAACAGGATTTATTGAAAGTCACACAGCAAAACAATGTTAAGATCAGGATTCTGGGTTTTTTGGGGGGTGGTTGGTTTCTTTTTTCCTCTGCAGAGGTATTTTCTACTATGATACGTACAAATTGCAGCACATTTCAAGATTACTGCAAGTAGCATGAGAACATACAGTATATACTTACTGAACATTAAAAATCACTTTCTGATGTAATTCAACATATTGTTCATCTAACTTCTCATATTGACTCAGTAAATTTAGAAAAGGTAGTTGGGAACAGAGGCAGCAAAAGATGAAAGAAGTAAGATGAGAAGATCAAGTAACCCTTTAAATTACTCAGGAGTGCAGATTTTAATTTAATTAATCTATAATGTATAAGCTTTCCATGATTTCACTTCACCATAATTACAATTGCTAAGCAGATCTTTTACAGACATGAAAAAAGAAGCAGAAGAGAAGCCCATCAGCGGGTTAAAGCAGAATTCCCTCACTTTGCACTCTTTCAAATCTTCCAGAGGTTTTTTTTAGTCAATAAGGGGCTCTAAAAATGTTTAATTCCTGATTGTATCCTTCACCGCTTTATCAAGTTTTTTTGCTGATGATAAATTTTTAATTGCGATCAAAACTGTTGTCTTCAAAATGTAGATTTAAAAATAGAGGTTGTAAGAGAGGACAGACAATATTTGACCAGAAATGCTTGCTTGACAGAACTTAATAGTCTAAAATAAGCTTGATTTCTCCAAACCTTTTGATGGAAACAAAGGACATGGGCAAGTGACACCAATTTCCTCAGCCTATCTGCTCTGCTGTAGTTGGCTCTTCAGATGGCCACATCATCAGTCCTCCAGGTAACCAGGTGTGCTTAAATTGCCAGCTCCATCTTACTTCTGACTGTGGGCTATTTTTATCATGCCTGTATAACAAGGTCTTAATAATATTTTTGCTTATAACCAAGCATGCTACATTAATACCCAATGGAAAGTATAGGATTAAAATTTGTTGAGAACAGTGATGATCAAAGAAAAGAAACCTGTACCAGAAAAGGTTGTCTACAATGAAAATGAGTAGAAAACATAAATGTCAGTGATTTCCCCTCCAGAGGCTTTCTGAACGTGGATGGGTTTAAGTTCCAATTTCTGAATTGAATTCAAAGTATAACTAAAACACTTCAGAGACTTAAACTAAATAGCTCCAAAATAGGGGGAGGGTTGTGAAGGAAAAGATTTAAAGGTAGAGGAAGGAGAAAATTATTTCCAGTGGGACTTTTTTTAAAAAGTCACTAAGTGACGAGAAACAAGAAAAGGAAAGCTGTCCCAGATATCCAGGACTGCAGAGATGAGAAAGGGGAGAGAGCGAGCGTAGGCTGGCAGAAGACTTCTCTCTGAGGTACTGGAGGGAGAAAGCTGAAATCTCTGAAGGAAGAAGCCTTGCTGTCGCGATGTTGAGCCATGTTTGCCGCAGTTCTGAGTTGGCAAGCACTGCGAGCGGCATCCTGGCATGCGTCAACTTGCGGCATCCAAACATCAGCGAGCCTGAGGGACCCCGTCCCTCTGACAGCGACGAATGCTGCTTTTCAAAGCCTGGCCTGGTGCCTCCTGCCACGGAAACAGCAAACACACACGGCAGGCAGCAGGTTCCGCCCCCCGCCCCGTATTTTTTAACCTTCCCCAGGTGACAGCTTTTAAGTGCGCCCCAACCGGGTCGCGGCATCGCCGTTTCGCCGGCTGCCCAGCACCGTACCGGGCCCTGCCGGCACCGGGCCCCCCCTTCCGAGAGGGCTGGCAGACGGCGCTGCCCCGCGCCTGCCCCCCCAGCTCGCCGGCGGCCCGAGCGGAGGTGGGGGAAGGCCGGGAGGAAGCCGCCCTC